>NC_058080.1:452780102-453002602 GCF_014858855.1 Bufo gargarizans
ACGCCCTCTGCCGCGATCCTCCGAAGAACCCGTGGCAGGAGGGGAAAAGGAGGAAAGACGTACAGAAGGGAGAATTCGCGCCACGGAAGGACGAGCGCGTCGGCGCCGTATGCCTTCGGGTCCCGTGCCCTGGCCAGGTATAGGGGGACCTTGTGGTTGAATTTGGAGGCCATGAGGTCCACGTCGGGGCGACCCCAGCGAAGACAAAGGGCTTCGAACACCTCTGGGTGCAGGGACCATTCTCCCGGGTCGATGGTGGACCGGCTGAGGAAATCCGCCGCCCAGTTGTCCACCCCCGGGATGTAAATCGCAGATAAGGCCGGCACGTGCGTCTCCGCCCAGAGGAGAATGAGGGTCACCTCTTGCATCGCTGCGAGTGCCTCCCTGATGGTTTATGTATGCCACAGCCGTGGCATTGTCCGATTGGATCCGAACAGGGTGGCCCCTCAGCAGATGGGTCCAGTGTCTGAGGGACAGAAGAATCGCCCTCAGTTCCAGAATATTGATTGGAAGTCTGGACTCCGATAGAGACCAAACGCCCTGGACGGACCGGGGAGGGAAAACCCCCCCCCCACCCCCGTAAGCTGGCATCTGTGGTAATCACCAGCCAGTTCAGTGGACGGAAGGACTTCCCCCTTAGAGGGATATGCAACCACCAGCCGAGGGAAGCCCGAGCCAGGGGAGGCAGAAGAAAGGTCCTGTCCAGACTCCTCGGTGATTTGTCCCAGGCCGACAGAATTGCCCTCTGAAAGGTGCGGGATCGGAATTGTGCGAACGGCACCGCTTCGAAACAGGCAACCATCTTTCCCAACAACCGCATGCTGGATCTGAGGGAAGGGCGGTGATGACGGAGGAGACTGCGAACCGACCCGCGAAGGGCCAGACGCTTGTCCGACGGAAGGCGGACCTCCGCCAACTCTGTATCCAGGAGCATCCCCAGGAAGATCAGCCGTCTGGAGGGGGTAAGGGAAGATTTGGGGTGGTTGATAATCCAACCGAACCGCGTCAGGGTCTCCAGAGTGAGTTCCACACTGCGGGATGTCTGAGAGAAGGAGGGTGCCTTGACCAGGATGTCGTCCAAGTATGGGAGAAGAAAAACACTTCTTGAACGTAGAAGGGCCAAGACAGGGGCCAGGACCTTGGTGAACACTCGAGGAGCCGTCGCCAGACCAAAGGGAAGGGCGACGAATTGGAAGTGATCGTCCCCCACCGCAAAGCGCAGGAAGCGGTGATGACATGGAGCAACCGGAACGTGGAGGTATGCATCCTGAATGTCGATTGAGGCCATGAAATCCCCTCTTTCCAGGGAGTCCACTGCGGACCTGAGAGACTCCATCCGGAATCTCTGCAGTCGGAGAAAACGGTTCAGGCGTTTTAGGTCCAAGATCGGACGCACTGAGCCTTCCTTCTTGGGAACCACAAAGAGGTTCGAGTAGAACCCCCTGAACCTTTCCGTCGGAGGCACGGGGGCGACGACACCCTTGTCCATTAGAGAGTGAATGGCCGCGAAGAAGGCGGCCACTCGTACGGGATCTCGCGGAGGACGGGATCGGAAGAAACGGTCTGGCGGAATGGACGCAAATTCGATTTTGTATCCGCAAGATACAATCTCGAGCGCCCATGCGTCTGAGATGTGGGCCCGCCATACGTTCCTGAATAGGAGAAGGCGGCCCCCCACCCGGGTGGGTGGGGGCGCACCTTCAGGCAGAGGGCTGCTGGCCTGTGGGAGCCCGTGCAAGCTGGGACTTGCGCCAGGTAGGTTGCGTCCGAAAAAACGGCTTCTTGCGTCTATCCTGGGCTGGGCCAGAGGAAGAAGAACTGGCCGCGGGTCTAGACCCGGTGGGCTTGCGAAAGGACCGAAAATGGGACGAACCAGCGCGACCACGGGGGGCGCCCATTGGCCTGGACTGGGGGAGGTGAGTACTCTTCCCACCCGTGGCCTCTGATATAAGTTCGTCCAGACGGGTTCCGAACAGGCGGGAACCCGTGAATGGTAGGCCGGCCAAAGAGCGTTTGGAAGCGGCGTCCGCCGCCCAAACCTTCAGCCAGAGTTCCCTCCTGACAGAAACTGCCAGGGCAGAGGAACGGGCAATGAGGGCACCCGCATCAAGGGAGGCCTCACAGACGAATTTTCCGGCCTGAACAATTAGTTGGGCTAAGGAACGGAGGTCCTGAACAGGGACGTCCGACCCTAACTCCCGTTCCAGTTGCAAACCCCATTCAGAGACCGCTTTGCCAACCCAGGCGGAGGCAAAGACCGGTCTAAGGGCCGAACCAGACGCAGTAAATATGGCCTTGGAGAGGGATTCCGTACGACGGTCCTCAACAGACTGGAGGGAAGATCCGTCCTGTACAGGAATAGTAGTGCTTTTGGACAGGCGAGCCACGGGAGGATCAACCTTAGGCGGGGATGTCCACGTGGTCACAGAATCCGCTGGAAAGGGATAACAAATGTCCAGCTTTTTGGGTGTAATAAAGCGGACGTTAGGCCGAGTCCAAGCCTTGGATACCACAGAAGAAAAATCAGCGTGTATGGGAAAAACCTTGGAGGCCTGTTTGGGGCGGAGAAAGGACACGCCGGCCTGTTCAGAGCTGGGGGGGTCATCGTGTAGCTGAAAGGTATCACGGATGCTAGTGACAAGATGCCCCACCGCGGACGCCAATTTGGACGGAAGCTCTGAGTCCATGTCCACGTCCGAATCCGCCAGTTCTCCCTCAGAAAGCGTATCCCTTTGAGAGGATAGACTTGACTGAGCTCGCACGCATGGCGGAGAGAGCGAAGCATCTGGAGAAGATGTGCGCTCAACCCTTGAACGTTTCTGAGTATGCCGGGCCCTGGAAGATTCGCTGGGAGGCAGGGAACCAGTGGGGGCGGCAGAAACGGTAGTCCCAGCGGGTGCGACAGGGATTGTGGCAGCCTGCGGGAGAGGCGGTCTATCCACGAGACGGCCCACTACGTGTGTAAGGCTTTCCACCGCCTGAGACAGAGACCTAGCCCAGTCAGGGGGTTCAGAGGCACCGGGGGGCGCAGCGGGAAGCGGGCCCTGCACTGGGGCCTGACATGCAAGGCAATGCGGCTCAGATTGCCCCCGCGGAAAAAGTTCCTTACAGGCGGTACAGGCATGGTACCAGGGTTTGGGGGCACCTGTGGGATCTGACATGCTGAAGTGTGGTTGTACTCTAATATAGAGACCACAAAGGGTTATAGCAGCTATGACCAGGAGGGTTAGGAGAGGGTTAACTGTCCTACCAGTGCCTCAGAAGAACGTCAGGAGATGGCCCAGATCAGCAGCAGCAGAGAAGCAGTGAACAGCAGTGAGCAGCAGAGAGCAGCAGAGAGCGCCCACAGAAGCCGAGCGATGTACACAGGAGGTTAGAGTCCCCCACCGTGTCCCAGCTTCCTGTCAGGAGTGAGGAAGCGCGGGAAACCTCAGCAGAAAGCACGGGGAACAAGCTCCGCCCCCTCCAGCGCTTGAAATGTCTCCTGTGAAGGAGAACGTAGCTCCGCCCCCAAAATGACGCGCGCGTAAGCCCCGCCCCCTGCCGGGACCGCTAAGCCCCGCCCCCCGTTCTCGGCGGGAAGGGGGAGAGAGAGAAGAGAAAAATGGAGTCAGCCCCGAATGAGGGGGAGGGGGGGAGAAAGATAGCAGCGTGGGGGGGAACGGCGTGGGGGTGCTGAGGATGCTGCTGTGCTGCATTGTCCTGCAGATGAGCGCTCAGAATGAGCGACCACGGGTGCCCCCCTTACCCAGAGGGGTAGATGCTGCAGATAGGGACGGGGTATGGGCTGGAATAGCCATCTCACCGTCCGACGTCTTCACCCTCAGTCCTTTCCAGCAGGGTCGCCCCTTCAGCCACTGGCACCGCAGTGGCAGGAAGCTGGAAGAGGGGCTTGGCGTGCGGGCGACCCCCTAGCTGGCGGGATGTAGGGGAGCCATTGCTGCCCAGATCCTCCTATTGCTTCTGTGGGGGAGGCAGCAGTGCAGATAAGTTGGCACTGGCGCAGCTCAACCCCGGGAGAGCAGAGAGGTCTAATGCGTCTCTGGTATCCCTAGGAAAAAATAAAATAACAAAATTAGAAGAAAAAGTAAAAATAACAAGGAGAAAACAGCCCTGCAGTAGCAGGGAGTGTCTTGCCTCCTTGGACACTAAGCTAAAACTGGTAGCCTCTATCTCCAGGCTGAGGGTATAGCTGATGGAGGAGGGGCTTAACAGTTTTACTTAGTGTCACGCCTCCTAGGGAGCTGAGCTATACCCAAGGTCTGTGTCCCCCAAGGAAAATGGGCGAGAAAAATCTGTTTGACAATTGTGCAATGTGGGTTCTAAATTTGCAGCATTCCAATCCTTTCTGCTGATTTTCACTGCAGAATTCAGCTTTGGCAATGAATAGGATGAAATTCAAAGAAAACTTGCATCAAAATGTGAAACATGCAGGTTTTGCTGTGGATTTGTCCGGAGAGCCCCAACAAATTATTTCTATCCTGTGAGGATGTACCCCAAGAGCCTCAATGGAAGGCTCCTTGGAAGATAGCCATGTAAAGACTTGAGCAAAGGAAGTATTGGCAAAAAAATTATTTTTACTGCCTCTCCTAATACAACATTATTCTAATCAAGTCGCTAATGCAGCATTTCACATAGCAAACCCTACTCTAACAAACTGCAAAGGACTTGTCCCTTCATGGGTGTTGCTGGCTGGCCGTATCTGGGTAATGTTCCAAAATCCCTTCTAGGTATTGGGGTATATCTGCACAGCAACCGGCACATCTTCTGTCTGTAACTGAAGTCTGTCAGCTAGGAGCTGGCCGAGATTTCAATTCTAATTTATAGCACTTTCTGTCATAAATCACAGTAAATCTGTTGGGTTGTGGCATTATGGTTGAAATTATTGCGCTTATATGGTGAACACCATAACATGTAACTTTTTTTTTATGCCACTCTTGTGCCATAAACACATTGATAAATCTTTCCCAATTGGGTCTGTTTTTCCCATTAGAAAAAGAGCCATTTGACAAAAAAGGATTCTCATTTGCATAGTAAAAGTTTGCAAAAGCAACCCAACCAGTTGCTTCTTTTGTAAAATAAAAACTGAAAATATTCTTTAGATGGTGGAATTTCCTGGAATTAGTGGAGTTTGCATAAAATATTACATATTAACGGATTACCCTCAGATTCTGATTCATCTTCATCCTCTTCATCGTCATCCTCATTGCTGTCTTCTTCACTCTCATCTTCTTTTGCAATTTTTTGTCTTGCACTCTTGAAGACTGATTGTAGAACAATAGAATCCTCGTATATCTAATAAAGTAAGAAAGATCAGGATTGCCCCCACAAACATGTGTTGAATTAAAAGAATGCAAAGTACAACATCTGCACGGAGTTTGTACGTTCTCCCTGTGTTTTGTGGGTTACCCCCCCCATTTCCTCCTACACTGCAAAGACCTACTGATAGGGAAACTAGATTGTAAACTCCAGTGTAGACAAAACAGCAATAGTAATGGCTGTAAAGCGCTACAGAATATGTCAGCGCTATGTAAGTGAATAAAATAAATATAACAAATTATTCTGTATTCATCTAAGATGAGGGCTGTTAGAGGAGCACCTAGTTGGCTCCACTCCGTTATTAGTGATCAGTGTCCCATAATATCCGAATCTTAACACAGCTGTGTAATAACATACTAGAATTAATCAGCATCATCATGGCTTACAGTTAGAGAGGAGCAAATCGATTTGTCTCATCAAGCAGAGTTCTGCTCCTGTAATGGGGTTTCTTAGACTTGGCGAACGCTCTCCCTGCCACTTGATTGACACGGCAGGACATCTTGGCCAGCCCGGACAATCTCAAGCCTGCGTCGCAGCTCCAAATAGCAGTGCAAGTGCAAATACTCCGCTTCTGTAGCAGCGACTGTTTAGGCGTCACTATACGGAAGTGTAGCGGGGCATGCACAGTTGCTGCTCCAGTAGCGGAAGCAGAGCCTCTGTGCAGCAGCAAAGGTGCAAGACAGTCAGGGCTGGCAGAGATGTCTGGCCCTGTTAATCAAGCGGTAGGGGAGTATCCTCAGCTTCGGGGACACCCGTTTACAGGTGAAGAACAGACAAATCAATTTGCTCATCTCTACTTAAAATACAATCACTATCCAAAGAGAAAGAAAAAAAAACTACGAACCTGGGATCCTTCTAGATTGAATGTCTGTGCATTGTGGCAGAGCAGCATGACATCCTTTTCTAGGTCACTTATACTTCTGTATTTATGATTGCGAATTCTTTCCTATATAAAGACAAGATTAACAAATGAATGTAAAAACATTACAGAACCACATATTAACTTCTATGCATGTGGATGAGGCTGCTATGCTAGTCCCCAAAGCTCATCTAGGGAGCCTGGGATTTCTCAGGCCAACCAATTTGTTTCCATTTGTTAGGGCATCTAATAAGCAACAAACATGATGGGTCTTGTCTGCAATGTTCCGATAAGGTCACGAGGAGCACTGGCCCACATTTATCAATGCATTTGCACCATTTTCGGAGCATCTCACTCCAATCTAGATTTCTTTCCGTGGTGCAACATTTATTAAACATTTGCAGCAGAAATAGCATTTGTGCCATGCGTGGAGTGAGAGCTGGGTGTAGCTTGCGTGTAGGATTTAGACAAACTTCTGAAATGCAACATTTAAAATGGGGGAAGGTCACATCTCTGCCCCACACAGACCTTAGTGTGATCCCTTTTTTGTGGATAGGCCATGGATCCATTTATTTCTATGGGTCTGAAAAAAAAACCTGACAGCACATGGATATTATCCGTGTGCTGTCCACATCCGTTCTGCAATTATAGAATGTGTCCTGTTCCGGTCTCTATTGTGGGCGAGAATAGTCATTTCTAGTGATGGGAGTGAGAACAATGTGAAGTGCACAAGGACTGTATCCATATTTTGCTGATCTGTGGTTTGCATATTGCCATATGGACACAGACGGGTGCATGAGGCCTTAAAGTAGACAAAGGGTAAAATGAGGCTACTTTTTATATACATGGGTCCATTGTCTCTTACCCTCTGGGTCTGTAAATGTACCTCTCCTATCTTACCAATCCATGCAATCTGTTACCAACTAGAAACTCCAAGAATCTTTGACCAATGACCTTAAACGAGCATTCCCATGTAAACATTTGCGGCATATTGCTAGGGTATGCTACAAATGTTAGGTAGGTGCGAGTCCCACTTCTGGGACCCGCTCCTATCTTAAAAACAGGCCATCTGAAGTGAATGAGAGCAGCCGTGCATGCATGACCACCCTAAATTCAATGCTATGAGAGTTCTGAAAATAGCAGAACCCTGGTATGGCTATGTCCTGCAGTCCCATGGCAAGCAGCAATGGCTGCACTTGCACAGCTTTCTCTCAATTAACTGCGCTGATACCTCAGAAGCATGTGCAGTGTGCTCTCCTTCACTTCAAAGGCCCCGTTCTTGATATAGCATCAGGATCATCCCACTTAAGATAGGAGCGAGTCCCTAAATACATTGCAAGTCAATGGCTGACGGATCCGATTTTTTAAGGCTCCTACATTGTTTTCAGCGACGGATCCGTTTTATTCAGTTTTTGACTGGGAAAATGAGATGCTGACGGAAGGGAAGACATCCTAGACGGATCTCTTTCCATTCAGAATGCATGAGGACTAAATGGAAACATTTTTCTCCGGTATTGAGATGCTCTGCCACATCTCAATACCGGAAAACGACAACGCAAGTGTGAAAGTAGCCTTAGGCCTCTTCCCCATTTACTATTATGTTTAGGAAGCAGGAATTCATACTCTTCAGGGGATACTTTATCTGGGAGCTTAGACACTATTCACACTGCGCACAACTACTGTGTACATTTTTCTAGAAAACAGTGGACGTAGTTTTACCTTTATCTTTTTAAAGTCAACTGGTTTGCGGATTAACTCATAATATTCTGGTAACTCTTTTCTAGAAGGGAGCTGTATGAAAACTTCACTTAGCTGCCGCCCAGAGCTGTATGAAAAGAGAAACAAATAAAATAAGCAAAAAAATAATACCAATATCAAGAACCACATATGTACATTGTGTGAAGTGCTGCACCGGAATTTGCTAATTAGACTAGATTAACTTATCGTCATAATTAAATCATCAATTGGCATATGGACAAGGGACAGACTTTATAAGGTATCTGAAGTAACCAGAACAGATTTATTTGGAAAATCTTAATCTCAAAAGATAATAAATTAATGAGCATGGAGATTCTTTTTGCAGAAGATGCCACCTAGTGGACAAAGCTTCAAACCCACAATATGTAACTTCCTTTGTTTGAGACAGAGAACTAAGATGTAGAAATATTTTACTGGATTATTTTGCTGCCTAGTATAGCATAAAAAAATAATAATGCAGAGTGACATTTTACAATTAAAATAACTGCTGCCTTATATTTTTGTCTATGTAAAAAGGGCAACCACGAGCAATTATTTTCCAGAGTGAAAGCATTTAGGCTTGGGCAAGGAAAGCATTAAATGGCTGCAGATGATAATGTCCATTTACTCAGCGGTGAATAGAATCATAGCTGCGCTCACTGCGCACGCGCTAGACTGCTACTACTGTTTCCAGGCAACAAGAGATGCCTGCCGCAGAGAGGGAGGACTGCAACAATGGATGCAAGTGTTTGTAGTTAAAAGATGCACAATGAACACACTAGTGGATGGGGATCCTCAGAAGGCTTTGTGTCGGGTACACTTGTAATGAGCCTGTTACAGGCTGGAACACAAAAGGAGCAATCTCACGAGTTGTCAAACTGAGACGGCAAATATATAATAGACGCACTGAATTATAATCATGACCAAACAATATGCTGCTTTGGAGACTTTTAGACCTAAATTCTGTATAGTGCTGACAAGTTAAGTGAGATTTTTATTTATTTATATTGCTGGATATTACAACCAATGCATACAGCAAATTACTGAAGGCTAAAGCCCAGCCCAAATCTTGTAGGTGCCTACATGCCAGGAGTACAGAAGCCGCACAATATAGTGACCTGCCCGCCTCTGCCTCCCTCACCAACAAACAGGTTTGCCATACCCAGTTATCTCAGCTAGGGGAGGTAGATCTGCATCTGTCAGATCCTTGTTTTCCCCATTAGGAGATGCAGTACACATACAGCAAAGACATTATATTAGCTGAAAACCGCATGCAAAAACTTTAACAATTTTTTGTAGTTTCATTCTTGACGACCCCAGTGAAAGTTTCACTGCCGAGTTTAAAGGGGTTTTCTGGGAGGTAGAATCTATTTAGTGCCATTTGGGGACATGTCACTGCTGAAGCCAGTCATGGGCTCCAGTGGCGCACATGACCATGTCCATAACTTGCTGGAAGAAAATAAACGTGGCAGAACCGAAACCACGGAACAGAACCAAAGCTGTGCAAGATCATGCAAGTATGAATCTTTCATTAGGTGATCCATTCTAGGGGCTATAACTAAACAGTTAATAAAGGGGTTGTCTAGGATATGCCACGTTCTCTTCAAACAGCTGATCGGTGGGGTGCAAGGTGTCAGACCACCACTGATCAGATATTGATGACATATTCTGAGAATAGGCCATCAATATACAAATCCCGGACAACCCCTTTAAGGCTATGCTGACATGGGCAATGCCTGTCCCAATAACTTCAATGTAAAAAAACTCCACCTTGTGCAGATCGTAGAGTTTTTCAGTAGCTGATTGGAAAACCTCTTGAGAGGTGTCATGCGAGGCTAAGTTCACATGGAAAAACGCACTGCAGATTTGATCCACTGGTGGCAGATTTGTAACTTGCTTGTGGTTTCAATGGAGTTTTTACAAGCGTTTTTTGCTTCCTCATTGACCTCTATAGAACTCCACAATCAAATCTAAGGAACGTGTTACTTCTCAAACATTTTCAGATCAGCTGCTAAAACAAACTGCCATTCACAAATTCCCATTAGACCTCTTGCACACGACTGTATGCATTTTGCGGTCAGCAAAAAATAGGGATGACGTCCATGTGCATTCCGTATTTTGCAGAACGGAACAGCTGGCCCCTAATAGAACAGTCCTATCCTTGTCCGTTATGCAGACAATAATAGGACAAGTTATATCTTTTAGTGGAACGGATATACAGAAATGCAATGCACACGGAGTATATTGAATTTTTTTGCGGAACCAATGAAATAAATGGTTCCACATACAGACTGAAATGAAAACCGCAAAAACTGAATGGAAACGGAAATGAAATACGTTTGTGTGAAAGAGGCCTTAGTTTCAGTGTAAAACACTCGACCTTGTGCATACCTTATATGGTTTTTTTTTTTCCCAAATGTTTGAGAAGTAACACGTTCCTTACATCTGACTGTGGATTTCCATACAAATCAATGAGGAAAAACGCTGCTGAATCAGTGGCTGATTTTTCCCCATGTGAACACAAAGCCTTAATCAAATGACTGAAGCAGATTTCATAGTGGATTTCCATAGAAGTCAATAGAAATGCAGAAAAACCTCACTCAAAAAACTCCTCTAAAAACACAACTAAAAATGACCTGTTTTCAACTCCTGATATTTCTGCTGTGGATTTTGGTGCGTGAATATAGCCTGTCGGCTGTGACAGCAGTTGTCAAAAACATGCCCCTCTTTTATATCCAATTAGTGGTGTGGAGCTATTGGCTGAAGCCACCTCCTCTGTGATGGTCATAGATTATCAAATGGCCACATATAAGTAAACCAGAAGTCAGAGCAATGACCAGCATTTGACCATCTAGTCTTATAGAGAACCATGTTCCTGCAAGAGACATCAGAAGTTCAGCCATATTTCTACTTTCCAGACACTGAGGGACATTTATCAAGACTGGCGTACCCATCCGCCAGCCTTGATCTCCCTGCACTGGCGTGAGATGTGTCTAATTTAACAAGTCAGGCTCATCTCCTGCTGTGCGCCAGAAACGGACGTCTAAGTCAGCCACAGGCTGGGGCAAACTTCAGTTATAGCTTCCACCACTTTCTGGCGAAAATTATAGTAAACGCGTCAGACGATGCAAGGCCACGCCCCTTCTTGGCACTTCGGAACAGTGCAGAGGACAGAAATGATGGTGCACACATGGCATGAGCTATAATGTGTGACTGAGCTTAAAGGGAACCTGTCACCGGGATTTTGTGTATAGAGCTGAGGACATGGGTTACTAGATGGCCGCTAACACATCCGCAATACCCAGTCCCCATAGCTCTGTGTGCTTTTATTGTGTAAAAAAAAAAAAAAACACGATTTGATACATATGCAAATTAACCTGAGGAGTCCTGTCCCGAACTCATCTCAGGTAAATTTGCATATGTATAAAAAAAAAAAAAATATATATATATTTTTTTTTTTACACACAATAAAAGCACACAGAGCTATGGGGACTGGGTATTGTGGATGTGCTAGCGGAGATCTACCAACCCATGTCCTCAGCTCTATACACAAAATCCCGGTGACAGGTTCTCTTTAAATGTCCCCCTCTACAGTATGTTCTATTATACATTGTGACTCTTTACCATTAGGTGTTGAGGAGCATTACCCATTTTAAGGAAAGAACTGAGCAATAGCTAACATTTGTCAATACTTCCAGTAGATAGAAATCTGTTCCCATCATGTGAAGGCTTGTTCCCATTACAGTACAGTTATTAGAGATGCCTTACCGCGTGAGACCGGCCATTAGCAGAGCAAACTGGAGACAGGCCGAGTCCTGTCACCAGGAAATTCATTGTTAAAGGGTATCCATCAGCAGATTTGTACCTATGACACTGGCTGACCTGCTGCATGTGCGCTTGGCAGCTGAAGGCATCTGTGTTGGTCCTATGTTCATAAGTGCCCACATTGACGAGAAAATTGATGTTTCAATATATGCAAATGAGCCTCCAGGAGCAAGGGGGGGCGTTACCATTACACCTAGAGGCTCTGCTCTCCCTGCAACTGCCGTACCTTCTCCACTTTGATCGACAGGGCCAGGCCGTAAAAACGTGATCACATCTGCCTGGCTCTGTCAAAGTGCAGAGGGTGCACTTTACAGCCTCTAGGTGTAATGGAAACGCCCCCGTTGCTCCTGGAGGCTTATTTACATAATGAAACATCAATTTTTTCGTTAATGTGGACACATATGAACATGGGACCAACACAGATGTCTTCAGCTGCCAAGCGCACATGTGACAGGTCAGTCAGTTTCATAGGTACAAATCTGCTGACAGATGTCCTTTAACCCTTTCGAGGATTTGGCAATTTTGAGTTTCGTTTTTTACTCCCAGACAATTTTTTTTATTTGTCCACTTGTTTTTTGCAGGATAAGGACTGACCTCATTCTCTGGGTCAGTAGGATTACAGAGATTCCAGATTTGTACAGTTTTTCTGGCGTTTTAATACTTAAAGAAAAATGTATTTATTTATTTTTTTTCCATATTCTGACCCCCATAACTTTATTTTTATGTCTACGGTGTGTGAGGGCTAATTTTTGTACTTTCCATTGGCGTATGACTCTTTGATCACTTTTCATTCAATCTTTTTGGGGAGATGAAGCAAGACAGAATGGCAAATCGGCCATTCTGATTTTGCTTACTATTATGCTGGCCAGTGCATGGGTTAAATATTTTTCTACTTTAATAGTACCAGCGTTTTGGGAAGCAGTGATGCCTATGATGTTTATCTTTTTTTTATTGTTTATTTTTATTATTATGGGGAAAGAGGATTATTAGAATTTTTGTAATTTTAAAACCTTTTTTTTTCCCCTTTTTAAATGTTCCCCTAGGGAAATTGAACATGCGATCATTAGAGTGCTTCTTTCATAGACTCTAATGCATTAGCATTAAAGTATATCAGAAATTTGCTATGTTCCTAGGGAGCCCTGCCACAGAAAGGAACTCTATAGGAACATAGTTGTGGCAGCCTCGGATCCTTCAGAGAGACCGAGCCTGCCAGAGGGAATGAACGGCTCCCCTGAACGCCACTAGATGGAGCCGTTCCAGCTACACGGGAGTGTAGTGCTCCTGGGTTTTCAGCACTCGGTTGCCATAGTCGCATTTGACAATAGCATTTGAGGTGTTAAATATCTGCGGTCGGTGTTATTGCTGATCGCAAACATTAGCCATGAGTGTCAACTGTGTGAATCAGCATGCACCCGGTGGCTATGGCGCTTGCTCTGCTTCGGAGTAGGCACCATCTTTAAAGAGACTACATCCACCGGTTAAACCTGGCACAGTGCTTTGTAGGGCTAGCTCTGCTAAATGGAATGATACCTTTCACTTCGTAAACTGTTCCATTCTGGAGAAAAACTTTATATCCATATTCAAATGAGCAGTTAGGCCACTCTCTGAAGCCTTGCTCCTCCTGGTTCCTCTTCCATCCTCTCCTTCCTGGATAGTTAGCTCTCCTGGTCCTATGCTCATCATGCGCTTACAGTATCAACACTAGTGCTATAAATCAAAATATTACTGGAAATATTGTCTTAAGAAGTGAAGATATTTAGCTTACCTGTCCTTGTAGTTTATTACGGTGTCAACTATAGCATTCATCTGTTTGGTTAGTTTAGGTGGGTTTGGGGATAACTTTTCAGCTGGAGGACGGCCTCTTCTTTTTTTCTCACGTTTTTCTCCATCATCTTTTACAACATCTTTGTCCACGTTTCTTCGCCGCTTGCGTTTTTTCAGCCGGACTTCCTCTTCCATTTCCTCCAAATTTCCGTCCTCGATAGCCTGGTGACAGACAAACTTTACTAAAACTGAGCAGTCGTGATTTTTCTTTTTGCATTCTGAATATGATAGGTTAATGTAAAACTCATCAATGAAGTCATACCACTATGGGCAAAGGAACAGGGATTAGACCACATTCACATAACATTTATAAATTTAGTCCACACAGGCAACGTCATTTTGAATACTTTTAAGGGTCACTGAGATTTCAAAAATCTTTTCACGCGATAGAGACATATCAAAAGTTTTGATCAGTGGGAATCTTGAGTGCGGAGATCCCCACTGATCTCTAGAAAGAGGAGTGAGAAGCACATGCATATATCGTGCGCTCTCCTCGCTGCACGAGACAGGCTCAATAGAAGTCCATGGGCCCACCTCAACTCCGTCCTCTGCAGTGAGGTGAGAACCCAATATGCAAGGACTTCTTGTCTCGTTTGGGGATCTGTCCGAGTCCCAACACTCAGATCCCCACCGATCTAAACTTTTGATATGTCTCTGACATTTCTTGAGAACTCAGTGACCCCTCAAAAGGGGTCAAAAATGTAATATAGCTACTGATCTATTCAATAAAATGCATCTGTATAGCGGCACCTGCTGTTTGCACTACTAATTTCACTGTCCACATCACTGAGGTGAAGGCACAAACGCTGTTCCGTCCTTCAACTGCCACTACAACACACAAGACATGTCCCCTGGAGAAAGGGCACTAGAAATAAATCTATTTCTGGAGTGCACGGTTTGATAAATTCACCCCACTGTATTTAAAGAGCACCTGTCACCTATCCTGACATGTCTGTTTTAAAAACTACTTGTAGCCCCTAACAATTCTAAATCATCTTCATATTGCCTTATGGCCTGTCATTCCTCTATTATTCCTGCTAGACGTTTATGAATTGCCACCAATCAGCATTAAAGATCCAACAGGACACTACCCAATTATATTGCTGCCAGTTGTAGACTGTGCATGGACACGCCTCTAACCAGTAACACCCAGATGAATCTTTATTGCCAACTGCTGGCACCTCATTCATAAACTTCTGGCAGGAATAAGTGAAATGGCACAACATTGAGTCATAAGAACAGACTGCTCAAGAACCGTTACTACATGGGGAATTCAAGTAGTTACTAACACAGACATGTTAGGAAAGATGACAGATCTTCTTTAAAACCCCATTCACACAATGCAGAAACAATCTGTGCAGGTTCAATATTCAGATTTTTCCCTATAAAATCCAGTGCTCTGCTGCGGAAAAGTGGTGGCTTTCACCGCGGATTCCCTTTGCTATTGCTCCAATCAAATCTGCACCAAATCAACCCTGAGGAAATCTATCCTGTGTGAACATACCCTTAAAGTCCATTTACAGGGGCCGATGGTCAGGAACGAACATTTGTCCTGCTGATCATCGGCACATCTAAATATGATTAGTTGACAAATGAGCAAATACTCGCTAAATAATGGTTTGTCAGCAGCACAGCTCCTCTTGTAAACTGGGTATGTGCTGTCGACAATAGGCAAATTGTATGGGGTGGGCAATCAATCATATCAAAGACCACTGGTCTTACGTGCCAGGTCATGGCCGTGTAAAGACTCTTAGGGGGAAAGTAGGAGTCTTCCATCTCAGTTTTCTGGCGTAGAAGAGTTGCAAAAGGTTGGTGCAAGTGGCAGAAAACTGGCACACGTTCCATCCGAACGGACCAGTGGTTTACTGGCATAGATTTCATTTTCTGGCGCATGGACCTGACAAGGATGCTACAAAAATTGATTGCGAGGTTCCTCTTATCGCCAGGCTTCGTGTTTGCCACAAACAACTGTGAAATGTCTGGTGCTTTTTAATGGTGCTCTTTGAACAGTACTAAGAGGACATGGCTGTCTGTAAATGCTTGCATTCCCCTTGAACCAAATTGTGGAGCATCTTTTCTTAGTCCAGTTTTGGTTATTCCTCCTAGAAACACAGGACTGTATTGAGAACTGGGTGTGACGCTACACACGGACACTAGCCAATCAGCGCTGCCAATGCCAAACTGTGCAGCCATTTTTCTAGGAGGAACAACAGAACCACACATTACAAAAGGTGCTCCAGAATTTTCATTTCACGGGAATGCAATTATTGAATAAAACAAACAAGTCAGAGGATCGGTCAGACATCGACATGATTTCTCTTCTGAATCCAGAACACGCCACTTATACTCATTTGGCTCAGGATATCACTGTAAATGGTAACAGTTTGGCTCTTTATTTATTGATATGGCATAATTAATGCCAGGAAACAATTAAGGTCACGAGAACGAAGACTGAACAATACGGGCACAACCACTGGCGATGCCTACCTTCGGAAGTCCACATTACACTGGTTACCCCAGAGGTATCCAGCTGAATACAGAGATTTACAGTCACACATGGCACTCATTCCACACAGTGAGCAACCAGTCATGTAGGTGTCGTAAAGAGCAGCCCTGGCACATCTGTACCAGCATTATGTAGATAGACACTTGTTATGCAGTCTTCAGACGGCGGCTGAAAAGAAATCTAATCAAAGGGCAATTACCTTCACTTTCCACAGTATCAACCATGGGCAATATTTACAAGCAGCACAAATAAACACGCTCACGTCACCAGAATCCCATTCACAATGAGGAGAATAGGAGCAGGAGAGAAAAGCCTTCAACCTGGCATGTAGGTATGCCAAAGGGATCTGCACATCCGTTTTCTGTGGCTCCTTACAATAGCTAAGCCCACCGCTGAAAATCCTAAGGGACAGCTCCAGACTAGGCCTTAATAATCAAAAGTCAATTTCCATCATGCTCGTAGCGTTCAGACACAATCGCCATGAAGGACGCTCAAAAACCTGGCGACTTACAGGAACACTAAAGGAAGGAAAATGAATCAGATAAAGAAAACACGCTCGCATTAATATTTATGGGGGGGGGGGGGCAGTACCCATCATACTGCAGCTAGCAAACAATTAGGAGGCAGCCTATGTAGCAAGCAGTGGATGTCTGACAGCCTAAAATGCAGCACACAAGGCAGTCAACAGTTAATGCTATCGCTTTCTTGAACAGAAATGCGAAGATCAGCAGCTTTACACACCTACACATGCCTGTCATATAAGTTCTACTGCATCTACGAGACGACAAGGAAAAAGGATATTTACCTTACCACTATCAGCAGGCCGGCTATCGGAAATCACTGTTAGTGGGGACAAAATTAACAAGCCAGCAAAGCAGCGAGCTGCTAGTCTCTTCATCAGCTGATCAGGAAAAAAAAAAAAAAAAAAAAAGAGAGGGAGTCGGGGAAAGGCTATGTTTTCATATAGCAGTCATTTTATTTCACCCAGTATGTAATACAGGACAGGGATACTGAAATCTGCTGCTTCATTCTACCTGCCAGGAGGCCCAAAGCCTCCTTCCTACAGTAGGGCTTCAGTATTGACAGATTTACCCTTATTATTCCAGGCACAAGCAAGAGATTATCATCGGGGGCAAGTGTTCCTACTATTCACGAGGGACGGACTGGGAGGTAAGGCAGACTTTAGGCAGCCACCAAGGTAAACACTGGCAAATACTTCCGGAATGAGCTCCGTACAATTCTCCGACTAAATTCTTCATGGAAAAATAAATATAAATATATATATGTATAGATACACATATACACACACATTTTTTTTTTTGCTTTCTTGCTTTTTTTTTTTTTTTTGCTGCACATTACATGTAGATTAGAGGATGTAGCCATGTAACGGAAAATACATCTTCTATATAGGGTACAGTTTGCTGTAGTATGTGATAAAAAAGGTAATGGGGAGGGGGCATTCCTCTCTCAGATTATTTCATGCTAATAGCTACAGCTTAACCTATCCGTTTGCATGCTTGCTGTGGAAACACAAAATTGCACAAAAAAACAAAACAAACAAAAAATAACATCCCATCAGCAACGTTCTGGCCGTTCTTTAGCAGACAGTGAATGGCTGGCAGGATAGCCTCCCTTTACATTAAAATGCATGCTTTCATTGTACGCAGAAAAATGGAAACGGCTGCAGCCTCGCTTCTATTGAGAATTTATGCACACAATACTCTAAAAAGCCAACTTACTATACAAGGCTAGACTTTCAGTGATTGGGGGTGCCATGAAACAAAACAGAAAGAGAACAGAGAATGCCCATCCAAATCTTCAGCACGGCAATTATAAATCACAAAGACAGATCCCACATTTCTGATTGGTGACGTGCTGCAGCGAGACCTTATTCGAGCACGGTGACGCCTCTCCTGCTGATCGGCTTCTCCATTTAGTGAGGTGAATGGAAAGGGAGGCACAAGGAGCGGACAGGAAAAAAAAAAAAAAAAAAGCTTAACCCCTGGCAGACTGGGATCCATTGCTGGCTCAGCTTACAGTCTGCTAGTCTCAGACATTTGCTACAGAGCCAGATTGACCCTGCAAAACATGAGAAGAGGACATGGCAGAGATGCTGGATGCCCAACATATAAGGACACGTGTCAGCAGAACAGTCCACAGCAGATTGTGGTTTTTCCACGTAACTGGAGTAACCCATAGGAAGAGTTCTCAACGGATTGGAAAAATGTGAATCGAGACAGGGCTACGTGCACACACACACACACACGAGACGTTTAGCCATTAGCACAGGAGCCAGACTGGCTGTAAACACAATGCAGGATCACTCCCATCATCAGGACACACCTTTGCAGGACTGAAGTGTGGAAACCCAGACAGATCTGCACACTGACATATTTCTAGGTTGGAAATGGTTTTTTACAGAAAAAACTGCTCACGTGGAAGCAAAATAAATGCTGCTATCCAGCAGTAGTGAGCTGATCAGAGCAAACACTGCTGCAGGTCAAAAGAGAAGATCTGCCACTAGCCGTAAACCCAGCCCTACACATGCATATACGATTAGGCGGTGTTGCCATAGCAACACCAAAAATACGGCCAGTAGGTGAAATGCACAATGCAGTTTTACCATGGAAAAAAAATGGTGCTATTAAGTCAGAATTATTGACATCTTAATTACATTTAAGCAGATCTGGGTTTAATCACATTAATGGCATAGTGTGAAGAATAAACCCGAGTGTGTACAATGACCAAATTGTATAGTGCTGTCATGACGCACCCATAGAAGTCTAGGGGGGTACTACAGTACCTTATACAGAGCGGATACCCTACTAGGCAGCAATTTTCAGGGATATAATATCGCCATAATATGGTGCCATATGAAGACACATGTAAAGTCTCTTATCCCATAGGGGCTTCATTAGGAGCCTCCATCACACATTCAGTCATACATTCTAGCATGCAGGCTCATTTTCAATAAAACCTGTAGAGCAAACCTAATATCCAGAATAACCACCATGTGCAGCATGGACCACAGCTAGATGGGTGAGAGTGACTCAATAAGGTCTTGGTAGGTTGTCACATGTATCTGGACCCATGCTGACCACAGTACATCCCACCTCTACTGAAGGGTGCATAGGGAAAGATCCATAGTTCGAACACGACGATTGAAGTGGTCCCACAAGTGCTCAATTGGGGTGAAGTCTGGAGAATTAGGGGGCCAGAGTAGTACTTTTCCAATGTTGGACATCTCAAGCCATGTGACATGTCTCATTGTATTGCTGGAAGATCCCATCCACTCCAGGGAAAACAATCATGTATAGGTGTATGTGATCTGCAAAGATGGATTCATACCCAGATCAGTCGAGAGATATGCCCCATATGCACTAGAGATCGCTGAACAGTTTTTAGACATCTGATGGCGGGGAGCTGCTCCACTGTAGCATGCTGGTCGACCTACACGCACCTTTATAGCTGATGGCCGCCTCTCACATCAATGGCACGTGGTGCTGCGCAGTTTCCATGTCACTTATTCACAATGGTGCCATTTGTCCACTTACAATGCACTTTCACCACAGCGGCATGTAAACCGTTCACAAACTGAACAGAAATACTGCCACCCTTGGCCCAAAAGCAAACATTCACCCCTTTTTTGCAACGCTATTAAATTGCTCCTTTTACCCATGACAGCAACGAGTTATGTGTGCATAACGCACACCTTATATACCCACCATCCCATCTCACAACACATGACTTCCTTCATGACCTACGCACTGCCGACGCTGAAAGTAGGAAATCGTCATAATGTCATGGGATTGTGTAAATGCAACGCATCAAAAAACACAACAATGACAGACAGCCTCACAATGCTCAGACCCCTCCTAAAATTCAATGGCGTGAATCAATAACGCTATAAGGCTACTTGCACCCCTGCGTTCGGTGCGGATCCGTCTTGTATCTATTGTATCTGCACAGACGGATCCACACCGATAATGCAAACACTTGTATCCGTTCAGAATGGATCCGTTTGCATTATTGTTTTAAAAAAAGTCTAAGTCAAAACGGAGCCGTCCTGACTTACATTAAAAGTCAATGGGGGACGGATCACTTTTCAATTGCACCATATTGTGTCAGTGGAAACGGATCCGTCTCCATTGACTTACATTGTAAGTCAGGACGGATCTATTTTGTTTCGCATCGTCTGGTGGACACCAAAATGCTGCTTGCAGCGTTTTGGTGTCCGCCTCCAGAGCGGAAAGGAGGCACAACGGAGCCAAACTGATGCATTCTGAACAGGTCCTTATCCATTCAGAGGGGCCAGCTAACAATCTAATGTGTATGGGGAGCTCTTCACTGTTGAAGTAGAGACTGATTGGGCGTGTTTGGCAGTGGCTTGCCACATTCTCTCCAATGAAAACACCTAGACAGTCAGCAAAGCATGCATGTTTATTGGGATGTCGGTACAGAGAGCCATCTGCTCAACGAGCGAATGGTTATTAAAAAGGTGTATGGGCACCTTAAAGGGGTTGTCTCATCATGGACAATGGGGGCACATCGCTAGGATATGCACCCATTGTCTTATAGGTGCGGGTCTCACCGCTGGGACCTGCAGCTATATCGAGAACGGAGCCCCGCAAGGTGGTGGTTGCCGGCCTCATAGAAAATGAATGGAGGGCAGTTGCGCATGTGCGGTGCGCCATCCTTCACTTGCGGGGCTCCGTTCTCGATATAGGTGCAGGTCCCAGCCGTGGGACCCGCACCTATAAGACAATAAGGGGATATCCTGGCGATATGCCCCCATTGTCCACGATGAGACAACCCCTTTAAAGGGAACCTGCATGTTAAAGAGCTGATCAGATTGATGCATACAGTAGTTTTGTGGGAAAAGATCCAGTAAAAATTGTAATTTTATACATTTAAGGATACATTCACATGACTGTATGTGTATTGTGGTCAGCAAATTGCAGATCCTCAAAACACGGATACCGGCAATTGCAGGCAAGAATAGGACATGCTCTTTCTTTTTTGAGGGGCTGCGAAACGGAAGTATGGATGTGGACAGCACGATGATGTGCTGTCCGCGTCTTTTGCAGCCCCATTGAAATGAATGGGTCTGCATACGTTACGCAAAACCGCGGCATGTATGCAGACGCATAAATACGGTTGTGTGAAGGTACCCTAAATCCCAGCTCCTTTGAGGGCAGTAGCCAAGTGGGTCGTCTTATCAGCGATTGATAGCATTCTCGCTCTAAACGTGTATAGAAGGATGGCTGTCAGTCACAGATAAGACTGCCCGGTATGCAACTGAGCTTAGAGAGATATAAATATATAAATTACAAGTTTTATGACATTAGCTATCAATCTGCTCTGCTCCTCCTGCTCTATCACATGCTGCCTGCAGATTGCACTGCATTTTGTGGTGACAGGTCCTCTTTATTAGCAGTGTTTTTGGACCTAACATTACACACCCCTACAATAAATAGAGACATAAAATCTCTGCCCCTGCACAATAGAGAAGACATACTGTATTTCCCTGAGAAATGAAGGTAGCAAACAAGCTGATGCTACATCAGTACATAGGTATAGCCTACAGCTATACCTCGCCTCTATAGTAAATGGTGACTAAGATGTTCTTCATGAGTAGTCACCTACTGGCTGTATTACTTGTTGCTAGGAAACAATCCAAACAGTTAGTTTGTTCATATATATTTCGGATTTCATATAAGCATGTGATATGGTCACAAAATGTGACAATGTGAGTCTTGGTAGAAGGATTTTACTCAAACACGCTTATTTTTTTAATGAAATATGACAGCATGGGGGCTAAGGGGTTAGCACTGCCAGGGCCCTGGGTTCAAATCCAGAATCTGCACAGAGTTTTGTATGTTCCCCTCGTGTTTTTATTTCAACCGGGTTCTCAAGTTTCCTCCCACATTCCAAAGATATACACATAGGGCAATTTGGAATATAAATGAGCCCCCACCTCTGTACAGTGCTGCAGAACATGTATATAAATGAATGGATGAAAAACAATAGTAAAATATTAGCTGGCTCTGTCTTGTCCTGTTTATTTTCTGCAAGCACCAGAAAAAATATATTTTTTTGCTACCAGACTTGTCTGGGCCGCTCTCCCATTCTTTGAAAACTGTCAACCAACAAAACGACAAGAATCAAAATGAATAATACACTCACTGACCAGAAAAATAATTAAAATAACACACCCAGATAGAAATGTCAGATTGCTGCGGTACTCGGCAGGCAGTTATGTGAATGATTACAGGTGTGGTCTGATAAAACCAGAATGCCACAATGGAAGTAACGGAATTAAACGGATCCGTGCCATTTAATACATCCGGATGCATCCCTTCCGGTTGTATTAAAGCACAAACCAGAGCCGGTATGAAAATCATTGTAAGTCAATGGCACCGGATCGTTATTTATTTTTTTGCTAATAAAAATAAATAAATGTATCCACCATCATTGACTTACAATGATTTTCATGCTAGACCCGGTTTGTTCCGTTTCGCAGACCAAATACAATACCGCAGCTTGCGGAAGTTTGTGGCTGGTCAAAAAATGCATCCTGATCAGTTTTGACAATGAATGGGGGCAAAACTGATTCGGGTTGGCCCAGTTTTGAGATCCTCTGCCGGATCTCAAAACCAGAACGCCACAACGCAAGTGTGAAACAGGCCTTAGACACTGGGTCTTGCCACAAGAGGGCGTAAAACGACTGCTCTATAAAAGGGCTCTCAGAGGTTACTTTTGGGTAGTGTACCTCACGGTAAGAGATCACCCAAATAGATTTTTACAGACTTTGAGAGGAGGCACGTCATTGGACAGAGAAGTAAGATGGTCATTATGACAAACTGCCCGACTTCTAGATGTTCTAACCTATCTGTTAGAAGGCTTTTGGAGCACTGGTTATGCAAAGGCACAAACACACAGTGAACAGGCTCCGGATGGCCCACACAGACCATCAGTCGAGAGGATCATTTGATCTGCCGATAAACATGAACATCTCTGACAGTTTCAGTGATGTGTAGTGATGAATCTAGGTTCTGTTTGGGATCCCATCACAGTCAGGTTCTAGTATGGAAGCCACATGGTGAGTGCTTCAATCCTGCATTTGGTGTTTAGTAAAACACTGCCCCAACTACTGGTATGATGATTTGGAGAGCCATCGCATACGACAGTCAGTCACCCCTAGTAGTGACATGAGGGTCATTAACAGTTCAGCAATATGTGCAGGACATTTTGCGGCCACATGCGTAGCTTCTCATAGCAGTGCGTTCAACTACCATTTCTTTAGCAGGATAATGCTTGCACGCTCACAGCAAGGGTTTCCTTGTAATGTCTCAGCCGGATTGCAATAGTTCCTTGGCCTGCTGGGTCACCAGATTAATCGCCAATCGAGGATTTATAGGACCAGCTTCAGCAAAATACGAGTGCACAGGATCTACAGGCCAAGCTGCAACATCTGTGGGAAAATGTGCTGCAGGATACCATACTGAACCTGTATGTATATTTCCCTATTGTCTGATCTTCTGCCATTGAACATTGTTTTGGGCAACTGCCTTACCCTCGATCTCTGGTCAGAGAATCATCTTAGTCATGTTGGGTAAATTGAAGAATTTCTGACTGGTTATTCTTCCTTTAAATGCTCTTGCATTTTGCTCTTTATTTGCTAGGTATAGCATTATAGCACCATGAGCATTGTGCATTTGCATCCATAATGCTCAGTGTTCCTTACATTCCTACTCCTAGCCTAGATTTGGCCTTTATTGATGCTAGAGTTGTTATTTTCCTGCTAAATCTGTTAACCGTTTGTAGAGTTTGGTTTTTGATTTTCTTGTCCCTGGATCCTAGGACCTTCGAGTTATCTCACTAGTCAGTATTGCAGATTAGGATCGGTGTCATTTATTTCAGTTCACAGTAATTCATCTGATTCCAATCAGTATACCATCACTATCATCTGCAATTCAGCTCAAAGGTGTTTGGATGGGGTTCAAAAGTCAGGTGACTGGAGTTCCTCCACACTCATCAGTTTCAGGACCTTGCTTTGTACACTAGGGCACCATCATGCTGGAACAAAAAAAAGGGCCTTCCCCAAACTGTTCCCCCCAAGTTGGAAGCGTACAATTGTCTAAAATGTCTTTGTATGCTGTAGGAATAACATTAACTTTCACTGGAAATAATGAGCACAGCTTAAACTCTGAAATACACCCCCATACCATTAGCTACCACATATAAAAGTATACAATATGCATTCTGGTAGGTAGCATTCTCCAGGAATATGTCAAACGCCACTTCTTCCATCAGATGCCCACACACTAGGTTTGTGTGTGTTTTACCATTACGAGACTAAGCCTTTACTCGTAGATGCTTCCACTTTGCACTTACAGGTGCCCAAGGTATATTTAGGCGATCTAAATTTCACAATCTAACTTGTGGTACAGGGGGCACTCTGACAATGATGCATTTGAAATCTCTGAGCTCTTCAGACTGACCCATAGAATAACCAATGTTTTTCTATATATGGATTAGGATAAGTTCACACTTCAGTTATTTAATCAGTTATTTTCATCAGTTATTGTGAGCTAAAACCAGGTGTGTGTCAAAAACACAGAAGAGGAGCAGATCTTTACATTACACCTGATCTCGGAGAAGGCTTCACTACTGGTTTTGGATCACAATAACTGCTGAAGTTTGAACTTTACCTTAAGGGTCCATTCACAAATCTGTATGTGTTTTGCGGATACGCAAAACACGGACACCGGCAAGAGGCGTTCCACATTTTGCGGACCGCACACGGCCGGCAGTCTCATAGAAAATGCCTTTTCTTGTCCGCAATTGTGGACAAGAATAGGACATGTTCTATTTTGTCCACAAATGTGGATGCGGACAGCACATTCCGGTCCCATTGAAAATTGCGGAACGGATGCAGACCCATTTTGCGGACGTGTGAATGGACCCTAAGGCTACATGCACACGAACAATGGATCCTAAAAAAAAACAAAAAAAAACAGATGCCATACGGACGTATCCGCAAAACACATACGGTCGTATGCATGTAGCCTAAGGCTCCATTTTATTGCAACCGTTTGCAATGGCTGTGACTGACACCTGAACTCCAAAATTAAGAGGGCCTTAACGTATTTTTGCCCTGAGAGGAGAAGGCTCAATTACAGATGGCTTCAAGTGTCAGATCTAGGGGGCCATCACAGGAAGAAACAGCTACATTCATACTTGTTGTTCCCCACAATAAGACCATGCAGGAGGATAACTGGTGCACTGTGCCAGGCACATTTTTAACTACCAACAGCAGACATGTCTACATCCGTGATACAGCAGCAAGCTCAGGAAAAACGGTCAGCTGATTTCTGCTACCCTAAGGCTACATGCACACGACTGCTGTGTGTTTTGCAGTACGCAAATTGCAGATCCGCAAAACACGGATGGCACGGACAGCCATTGATATAACTGCCTATTCTTGTCCGCAAAAACGGACAAGAATAGGACATGTTATTTTTTTTTTTTTTGCGGGGCCACGGAACGGAGCAACGGATGCAGAAAGCCCACTGTGTGCTGTCCGCATCTTTTGCTGCCCCATTAAAAGTGAATGGGTCCGCATCCAAGCCGCAAAAACTGCGGCTCGGATGCGGACCAAAAGAACGGCCATGTGCATGAGGTTTAAGGCAGAGAGTATGTTATGATAGATGGACGGAGATATATATATATATATATATATAATTTAGAGCAGAATTTTAGAGTAAAAAGTAGAGTAAACGGGGACAGGACTCCTAGTAGAAACAGCGAGAGTCCTGACAACCTCATCCAGACACAGCGACTGGCAGCGTTCTGTGTACACACACTGATACAAGGAGAGTTGCCAATGACTGAGTGTGGAGTAATCAGGATTTTTATTGTCTCTACTATGAGTACTATCGGGATTTACTCGGTTTCACTCATCACAGTGCTCAGCTTCTCGCCCACTATCATACCCTGCTATCAGATAAGGCAGCAGAAATCATCCGACAGGTGCCCTTCAAATACACAAAGAAAACTTTCACCCAAAAGCAGCAGACTGACATTTTACCCATCAGAATCACAGGGGCAAATTAAACTAAAACTAGTGTTACATACGCCAGTCATCGTATAAAGCGCAAAGGCATAAAATGGGCAAAATTTATTAAGAGGCGTATCCGTTTGCAATCTGCCAGAAATCCAAGTCTATGGCAGTTAAGAGCTACCGTAGATTTGAACTGTAATTTACACCAGTTTCAGGCATAAATTAGAGTAAATGTTATAAGTGGCAGTAGGTAACAGTGAAAATTTGCAAATTAAGACAACTAAACAATCGCCCTCTCAATCAGCATTTCTACTGCCCTGTGATTACATTAATAGAAACTTACCCTAAGCCACTGCTTATCTGTAAGAGCATCGCTGTAATCCACATCCCTACGCATGCGTGACCCTCTGCCAAATATTTTCTCCTCTTCCTCTTCACAAGTGAGACGTTCAACTTCAGCGTCATCTTTAATGATCCAGGAGGGAAGATCATCTTCTTCCATCAAACGTGGCTTGCGGTTTGGATTTCGAGCATCCTCTCTGCGTCTATCTAGATCCATTCGCTAGGGAGCAAATATTAGGTTAGTAAAATACTGATCAAGAAATATGTTCTGATACAAGTATAAGTAAACAAGCCTTTCAAAATGCTACCAAAGTATATACTTACAAATAGAAGGGCAGATTAAAGCATCAGTTCATAGTTCTCAAAATCATAATTGTAGAATCCGCCAACTTGTAGTCTGATAGTAAAATACTTTTCTATAAGTTCAGATCAAAATTCTTGCCCATCGATTGCTATATAATTGAGCAGCGTTAACAGATTGATGACTCTTGGAAAACCGCTTGTCCCATTTTGGTGTCTATTTAACTGTAGGTTTATCAAGCCACAACTGAATTTAAAAGGATTGTCACCTTCCTTGCACCACTGCACAGGTCAAATAAAAGCATGTTAAAGGGGTTTTCCAGGCTCTTGATACTAATGACCTTCCTTCAGAACTGGCGAGGGTCGGACCAGAGGCTGTAGGGAACAGTTGATCGGTGAGGGTTATGGGTGTGGGATCCTCACCAATTGGATATTAATGACCTATCCTGAGGATAGGTCATCAATATCAGGAGCCAGGAAAACCCTTTAAGGAAGGAGCAGAAAAAGCACTTTCCAAGGTTAAAGGACAACAACATAAGATTAGCAGGAGTCCGTTGTTAAAAGTCCTTCAAATTCAATGAATATTCTCCTTTGTTACGTAAACCCTGTCTGGAGCACATCACTGAATTCCAGGAACTTTTTTAAGTCCCTGAAAAAACCCATAGTATTATTAAAAGGGTATACCAGTTAGATAGGGGATAACTATTAGACTGGTGGGGGTCTGATCGCTGGGATGCCCACGGATCACAATAACTAGGGCACCGTACCCCAGAAAGAATAAGGTGCTCACTGTCAATCTATTCAATTCTATGACACTGCCAGAAATAACCAGGCACTTGTATTTGGGTGTCTTCGGCTGTCCTATAGAGTCGGCAGTTTAAATACTTGACTGGCCACTCCATTTTGATGTTATGAAGCCCCCATTCTAGTGATCTGTAGGAGCCCCAGCAGTTGAACCTCCACAGATCTAATAGTTATCCCCTACCTTGTGCGTTTCCTAAAACTTCAGTTGCTTCACCTAAGTACATGGGCACAGTACGAGAGTGATATGAATCGGGGGTCACTCCATACATGTGGAGGGTAACAGCTGTGTAATACTGCTGACACCCACCATAGATAACTCTGATCATGGTCATTTATCTGCTCAGAAGCTGCAGCCAATAGTGACCATTGCATCTGAGGATTTAGACGGAGGGGGCTCCCTCTGTCTATGCTATTGGAGTCCCTGCAGTAAAACAGCAAGGTTTCCATCAGCTACTATGGCTCCCAAGCCTGCCACAGCAAACTGCCTGTGGCAGGGCATAGCAGTAGTTCTGTAAAAAAACCATAAACTACAAGGGGACTAAATTATTTCTGTAAAAATAATTATATATATATATATATATATATATATATATATATATATATACACACACACACACACACACACATATATATATATACACATATATATATGTACATACACAAACCGGATTCCAAAAAAGTTGGGACACTATGCAAATCGTGAATAAAAAAACTGAATGCAATGATGTGGAGGTGCCAACTTCTAATATTTTATTCAGAATAGAACATAAATCACGGAACAAAAGTTTAAACTGAGAAATTGTACCATTTTAAGGGAAAAATATGTTGAATCAGAATTTCATGGTGTCAACAAATCCCCAAAAAGTTGGGACAAGGCCATTTTCACCACTGTGTGGCATCTCCCCTTCTTCTAACAACACTCAACAGACGTCTGGGGACCAAGGAGACCAGTTTCTCAAGTTTAGAAATAGGAATGCTCTCCCATTCTTGTCTAATACAGGCCTCTAACTGTTCAATCGTCTTGGGCCTTCTTTGTTGCACCTTCCTCTTTATGATGTGCCAAATGTTCTCTATAGGTGAAAGATCTGGACTGCAGACTGGCCATTTCAGTACCCGGATCCTTCTCCTACGCAGCCATGATGTTGTGATTGATGCAGAATGTGGTCTGGCATTATCTTGTTGAAAAATGCAGGGTCTTCCCTGAAAGAGATGACGTCTGGATGGGAGCATATGTTGTTCTAGAACCTGAATATATTTTTCTGCATTGATGGTGCCTTTCCAGACATGCAAGCTGCCCATGCCACACGCACTCATGCAACCCCATACCATCAGAGATGCAGGCTTCTGAACTGAGCGTTGATAACAACTTGGGTTGTCCTTGTCCTCTTTGGTCTGGATGACATGGCGTCCCAGATTTCCCAAAAGAACTTCGAATCGTGACTCATCCGACCACAGAACAGTCTTCCATTTTGCCACACTCCATTTTAAATGATCCCTGGCCCAGTGAAAACGCCTGAGCTTGTGGATCTTGCTTAGAAATGGCTGCTTCTTTGCACTGTAGAGTTTCAGCTGGCAACGGCGGATGGCACGGTGGATTGTGTTCACTGACAATGGTTTCTGGAAGTATTCCTGAGCCCATTCTGTGATTTCCTTTAGGCCTCTTTCACACGGGCGTCAGTTTTTTTGCCCGGATAAGAGGCGGGTGCGTTGCGGGAAAATGCGCGATTTTTCCGCGCGAGTGCAAAACATTGTCATGCGTTGCACTCGCGTGAGAAAAATTGCGCATGTTTGGTACCCAAACCCAAACTTCTTCACAGAGGTTCGGGCTTGGGATTGATGTTCTGAAGATTGTATTATTTTCCCTTATAACATGGTTATAAGGAAAAATAATAGCATTCTGAATACAGAATGCATAGTAAAACAGCGCTAGAGGGGTTAAATTTTTTTTTTAACTCACCTAGTCCACTTGATCGCGAAGCCGGCATCTCCTTGTGTCTCCTCTGCGCTGAACAGGACCTGGGGTGAGCTGCTGCATTAAATAGAGGTTAAGGACCTTCGATGACGTCACTCCGGTCATCACATGGTACGTCACATGATCTTTTACCATGGTGATTCACCATGGTAAAAGACCATGTGATGACCGGAGTGACGTCATCAAAGGTCCTTAACCTCTATTTAATGCTCACCCCAGGTCCTGTTCAGCGCAGAGGAGACACAAGGAGATGCCGGCTTCGCGATCAAGGTGACTAAGGTGAGTTAAAAAATTTATTTATTTTTTTTAACCCCTCTAGCGCTGTTTTACTATGCATTCTGTATTCAGAATGCTATTATTTTCCCTTATAACCATGTTATAAGGGAAAATAATAATGATCTGGTCTCCAGCCCGATCGTCTCCTAGCAACCGTGCGTGAAAATCGCACCGCATCCGTACTTGCTTGCGGATGCTATGCGATTTTCACGCTTCCCATTCACTTCTATGGGGCCTGCGTCGCGTGAAAATCGGACAATATAGAGCATGCTGCGATTTTCACTCAACGCACAAGTGATGCGTGAAAATCACTGCTCATGTGCACAGCCCCATAGAAATGAATGGGTCAGGATTCAGTGCGGGTGCAATACGTTCACCGCACCCATCGCACCCGCACGGAAAACTCGCCCGTGTGAAAGGGGTCTTAGAGTAGCATTCCTGTTTGTGTGGTGCAGTGTCGTTTAAGGGCCCGGAGATCACGGGCATCCAGTATGGTTTTACGGCCTTGACCCTTACGCACAGAGATTGTTCCAGATTCTCTGAATCTTCGGATGACGTTATGCACAGTTGATGATTATAGATGCTAAGTCTTTGCAATTTTTCGCTGGGTAACACCTTTCTGATATTGCTCCACTATCTTTCTACGCAACATTGTGGGAATTTGTGATCTTCTACCCATCTTGGCTTCTGAGAGACATTGCCACTCTTAGAAGCTCTTTTTATACCCAATCATGTTGCCAATTGACCTAATTAGTGTTAATTGGTCTTCCAGCTCTTCGTTATGCTCAAATTTACTTTTTCCAGCCTCTTATTGCTACTTGTCCCAACTTTTTGGGGATTTGTTGACACCGTGAAAATTTGAATCAACGTATTTTTCCTTTAAAATGATACATTTACTCTTTGATCTGTCATCTATGTTCTATTACAAATGAAATATTGACATTTGCCATCTCCACATCATTGCATTCAGTGTTTATTCACAATTTGTTTAGTGTCCCAACTTTTTTGGAATCCGGTTTGTTTGTTTGTGTATATATATATATATATATATACATATACATATATATATATACACATATACCGTATTTATCGGCGTATAACACGCACAGGCGTATAACACGCACCTTCATTTTAAGGGAAATTTCAGGAAAAAAAGGGTAGCTCAGAACTTTTTTTTATTAATATTAATACCACTTATAAGGTAAATAATGTAAAAGGATGACACTTATGGGGCTCTGTGGATGACACTTATGTCATCCACAGATCCCCATAAGTGTCATCTACAGATCCCCCATCAGATGGATAAGTGTGGAGAGAGGAGGCGGGGACACTCATGGCGGGGCCCGGTGCAGTGACTCTACTCTAATACACCGGGCCCCGCAACTGTTAAACATTCAATCTGACTCTATATCTAATTGTACGGTACTTACTGTAGTACCGGAAGTATAACATTAAGACGGCGCAGACCGGCATCTCCCTCGGTCATGCGCCGCCTGTCTCAGTTCCCTCCTCATGCGCCGCCTGTCCCAGCTCCCTCTGTCATGCGGCGCCTGCCCCAGCTCCCTCTGTCATGCGGCGCCTGCCTGTTCATTCATAGAGTGAGCTGGGGCAGGCGCCGCATGACAGAGGGAGCTGGGGCAGGCGCCGCATGACAGAGGGAGCTGGGACAGGCGGCGCATGAGGAGGGAACTGCGGCAGGCGCTGCGCCGTCTTAATGTTATACATTCGGTATGTAAAAACATGGCTTCTTAACATTATATCGGCGTATAACACGCATACATCATTTGCCCCCTATTTTCAGGGGGGAAAAAGTGTGTGTTATACGCCGATAAATACGGTATGTGTATATATATATATATATATATATATATAAATTATATATATTCAAAATCACCCCCCCTTCCAATTTTTCTGATAAAGACAAACAATAAAAAACATAATTGGTATCGCTAGGTCCAAACCATTAAAATATAAATATTTATCATAAATGACAAATGCTGTAAAGTGAAAATGTCTTTTTATTGTCCGAGGCATTTACTTTAGAGAGGGGTACACGTCAGGGGTGTCCTTTATCGCCAATGCTATTTGCCTTGGCTATAGAACCTCTGGCGCAGTTAATACGTGCGGATCCCAAGGTAACGGGTTTGACATATGGCGGAGTAGATGAAAAAATTGCACTGTACGCCGATGACATGCTGCTCTTTCTAGACAACATCGAACAATCAATACCCCATGTCATGCAGCTTATTGAGGACTATGGTGCCTATTCGGGCCTAACCATTAATTGGGACAAATCGGTAATGCTCCCCATGGACTCGGTGCCGAGTTCACTCCGGATCAAAATAGCTCCTTTGCAATTGGCCAGGCAGTTTAAATATTTGGGAATACAGGTAACATATCGGTCGCAAGAATATATTGACCTGAATCTAAGCCCGCTATTGACAAAAAGTGCCCAAAAGGTTGATAGCTGGTGTAAGTTGCCATTATCTGTTATAGGGAGAGCTAACTTAGTTAAAATGGTTCTAATGCCACAATTTCTGTACATTTTGCATAATAGCCCAATTTGGATACCAATGAGACACTTCTACAAAATACAGGGGCTATTCAGGGCCCTAATATGGAATAAGAAGTCCCCAAGAATTCGCTTAGAGACCTTACAGAGGGAGAAGGATAGTGGTGGACTGGCGATTCCCAATCCGTGGCTGTACTTTTTAGCGGCACAAGCACAACAGTGCAAATCCTGTAGTGTCCTGGGTAATTCGGGGTCTGTGAGTGCGCTATTGTCTTACTTGATGGGAGGGAGGCCACCAGGGTATATACTGGAGCTTGGATCAGTTATTCGTCCCCCAGAACTTATCCCGTGTGCTACTCTACTATGCAAAGCATGGAAAAAACTTAAAGATATTACCAAAATCTCGGGGTGTAGTGCCCTAACTCCCTTATGGAACAACTCCAGTCTCCCGGAACTGAGTAAGTTGGAAGGCTTTGATAGTTGGGAGAAAAAAGGAATCTACTGGGTGTCACAACTGTATACAAATAAAATTTTCAAAAGCTTTGAACAACTGAAGGAGGAGTTTCAGCTCACGAACACAAACTTCTATCAGTACCTGCAATTATACCACGCCTTGTCAGCGCAGGGAAAGACAACAGATCTCACTATACAGGCTTCTATGATAGCGGAACAGATCAGAAAAGGAGGAGATACCAAAGGAGTGATTTCCGGCTTCTACAAGTTGTTACTCTCATTCTATCAGGACCACTTTCCATTGAATGTTAGGGGAAAATGGTCCCAAGAGGTTGGCCCCCTGAATGATGCGCAGTGGTCCGAAATACTGTCTAAAAGCCCCTTGTTATCATTGTGTGAGACACACAGATTGTCACAATTATACTTAATACACAGGGTTTATAGAACACCTAAATTCCTACATAAAATAGGGGTACGTGACACATCTAACTGCCCGAAATGTGATGTGTCGGAGGCACATATAATGCACATGTTTTGGGAGTGCACGGCCATAGGTCCCTTTTGGAATCTAGTGTTAGATATTATTTTTCAGGTGTTCGGGATCAGACTTCCAGTAGAACCTTTGATATGTGTATTGGGCTTGTTACAAGACGAATTCACAACAGATCTCAATATAGGCATTAGTAGAACATTGTATCAAGCCAGGAAGTTAATAGCCAAAATACTGGATAAGCACTGCAGTACCAACTAAGGAGGAATTTATTGCTCGTATGAATGTGATAATTGGGCATGAAAGGGGGATGTACTATAAAAGAGGTGTGAGTAAGAAGTTTGAATCTATATGGGGACCGTGGTTGAGTACGCCAGGACTACCCACTGGACGTCTTCTATCCTTGCCATTAGGATGGATGCCTAGAATAAGATGAAGTGAAACATGATAATGGGACGGTACGGATGAACGGGTTATGGTAGAAACAGAGGTAGATGTTTCTCAGGATTTGTGGAGGAGAAAAATGAGCTGACATTGTGGTATGGTGTGGGTTAAAGGGGGGGTGGGGGGGGGGGGGGGGTTACCCTTCAGGGTTTATACTTTGTGTATTATTGTGCCCAAGTTGGGCTTTCATTTGTTTATATCAATGTGTATTTGATGTACGCTTATCTATACAAAAGGGAAAAATGTTTTAATAAAAATTACTTGATTCAAAAAAAGAAAATGTCTTTTTATTTTTCCTCGCTGCTATTGGGCAGCTAACAGCCAGGGAGAAGGAGACTCCCCTTGAGAAACACGGCCGTCTCCTCCTCCCTGTAATGATAGTATGGGAAACCAGAACAGGGTGCACAGCGGGGGAACGAAGCAGAGCATAGATAAAATAATAATCAATATCACGTCATTAGTATGCCCTACCCTGCCAGCTATTTATATGGTAATGTCAGGACTGGTAAGAGGTTCTCTTTAAGTCATGGTCCCCAACCTTTTGTAGGTCTTGAGTGACTTTCAAATAAGGGGCTCTTCAAATCACATTTTTGCTACATTTATGGCTACTTTCACATGTGTGGCACCAATTCAAGCAGGCTGTTCTGGCACAGGATAGTCTGCTGGAGTTCTCTGAGCCGTGGCACTTCTGGATGCAACCGGAATGCCCGCTGGCCCCTGCTGCATGCTGCAGTTTGTGCCTGGCCAATTCTCGGCATTCTCTGCTGGAACTGGCAGCCAGATTACCCTGTTAAAGTAGGCAAACATCTAGATTGGGAAAAAAAGAATCCATCCTGCAGAAGAAATGCATTTATATCCTCAGGATAGGTCATCGATATCAGATCCGTGGGGGTCCAACATCCGGGACTCCCACCAATCAGCACTCCAGTGATGGCGAACCTCCGACACTCCAGCTGTGGTGAAACTACAACTCCCAGCATGCTCAGTTCATTTCTATGGAGTTCTGAGAGCTGCCAAGCAAGTGTGCACCTTGGGAGTTGTAGTTTTACCACAGCTGGAGTGCCGGAGGTTAGCCATCACAGTACTAGGCCATGTGACGGCACTGTGCAACGTAGTAAGAAGACCAGCACTTCGCATGATTTTCAATCAAGAATGCGATTTATTGGTCACATATTATTCCATAGTGACGCGTTTCAGCACTAATGTGCTTTCATCAGACTACAAACAATCCCAATTTTATCCCATTTCAAAATTTCGATGATCTGGTTACTTTCGTCAATGAGGGGGAGGAGCTTTACTGATGACGTAAGTTCCCCTGTATTTCATTTGTCTATTTAAAGTCTGTAAGTGAAAGTCTGTAAGGGAGATGTTTGTTTGTAGTCTGATGAAAGCACATTAGTGCTGAAACGCGTCACTATGGAATAATAATATGTGACTAATAAATTGCATTCTTGATTGAAAATCCTGCGAAGTGCCGGTCTTCTTACTACATTGTTTGATTAGACGCTATTCCACTGACACGTGCACCACGAATTTTGAAAAAGGGTAGTGCCGACCTGTTATCTACTGAAATCTATTTGGCACCGTACAACGGTCACATGGCCTAGTTGCCGATCAGCACCATTGGAAAGCTGCCCATAGCCGGATGCACTTACCAAAGCGCTAGGGTGGGCGGCACCTTCCTGAAACAGATGGCCGGCGAGGGTGCCAGGACTTGAAACTCCTAACGATCTGATAATGATGACCTATCCTGAGGATAGGTCATTATTATCTACCACTGGATAACCCCTTTAACAGACACATGGCTAGTGCCCTACTATAGTACTGCCAAAGTGTTCCCAAGTGTTAGATGGCGGTCCGAGTTCCCCCCCCCCCGTCCCCATAATAGCGAGCAGATCAATTTACATAACAGTGTATATAGAGTGTGCTGTCTCTGTGCCCAGGCCTGGTATATCATTACCGCCTGACAGACATGTATATCACACTGCCCATTGTCTCTGTAAAGGTGCAGCTAGTTGAAGGTTTAGCCCATAGGCCTGGGTATCTTTCAGGGAAGCAGGGTTTGGGTGGGACATAGGCAGAGTCACGTTACAACTGGGGTGGCTTTCTGTTTCTATTCCAGATAAGGCTTCTTTCTAGGACCCAGAAGCCATGTCTGGAATCACTCAAGTCATTTATAAGGCTGGGCTGCTACACTGAAAACTACAATTAAAAGAAATAGCATTACACCCAAAACTATGACTGCAGTTATACCAAATGTTTTAGGTATCTTATTTGCCCATCTGATGTATTGCGTTTCCAGTTTGCAATAGTCAGCTTAAACTTTCATTCTACTAAAAAACTAAAAGGTAACATAGGTAATGTATGATTACTAGCTTACCATAAACAGGTCAAACTCTTCTTCGTGGCGTGCAATCATCTGATTCAGGGTCTCATCATCGGGGACTTCGTCTTCCTCCTGGCAAGGCATGAAACAAAAGAATGAAATATATTTACTTTTTTATAACAAATGATCAAATCGATCAGCCTTCGGCAACCAAACATAAAAGTGTAAAGGGCCAAGTAACCCATATTTTTTTATTAACATTGTTGTGTTTAAATTTCCATATTTTTCTGTTCCATTAGAGGAGCAAAAACTAAAGAGTGATGATCCGTCACATGATGGACACCGTTGTCTCATGCCCATCAGACCCCACTGACATATAATAGGGCCCGTTAGGCTCCACCATGATGTTTGTTATTTAACCGGAAGAATGGTGCTGCATGCTGTAATTTATGATGGAATCCCCTTACTGAGGCTCAGAGCAAAAATGACAAAGCCTTTCATGCAGCAGAATTTACACTAGACTGGGATTGGACTGTCTACCTAAACATTTACAGAAAACTATATGCTTGATGTTCTGGCCTACAATCACCACTAGGGGGAGCACAGAAATTTACAGTATACTGTACACATTGAACTCGATGAACAAACAGTTTGTGCCTATGCTTTCTCTAGTGGCAGCTGCAGGCCGCCAGGACGTTGAGAGACATTTTTCAGCTGATCGTTGCAGAAAACATAACTTTGCCAGGAGAAGCCTTCGCCACCCACATATATTGCAATATTATATGGTGGACATTATGATGAATGGCTTGTCTTCTGTCAGAGTAGGAGACATTCTTACAAAATGTCTCTTTTCTGGTGTGGGGTATATTAATGAAGCGTTTGGACAGGCTAAAGAATAAATAAATAAATCACTTGACAGCCCTTAAAGAAGTTTTCCGAGATTTTCATACAGTTAAACTATCCTTAGGATAGGTCATCAGTATCTGATCAGTGGGGACCCGATCAGCTGTTTGAGAAAGGAGCGCTGTTCCTGTGAGCGCTGCTGCCTTCTCTCAGCTTTTCCTAGGCCGATCAACGACACATTCATGTATCACGTGGCCTAGGAGCAGCTCAGCACCGTTCAAGTGAATGAGGCCAAGCAAGATACGAAGCAAAGCTACTATACTATGCACAGCGCTGTGCTTGGTAAGCTGTGAGAAAGCAGCAGCGCTCACAGGAGTGCAGGTGCCTTCTCGAACAGCTGATCAGATACCGATGATCTATACTGAGGACAGGTCATCAGTGTAAAAAATAAAAAATAAATCCTGGAAAACCCTTTAAAAGCAACTGTGCAGCGCACAACTCCATTAACTCCTAAGGCCTCATGCACGCAGCCGTTGGGCGGCCGTGGCTGTATTGCGGCCCCATTCACTTGAATGGGTCAGCAATTCCGGAGATGCGGAACGGTGTCACAGAACACCGGAAGCACTACGGAGTGCTTCCGTGGTGTATATTTCCATTGTTCTGCACCGCAAATAAATATATGACATGTCATATTTTTTGCGGTGTGGACAGACCCATTTAAGTTGAATGTGTCCGGCACGCTGCACGGATGTTGCCCATGCAATAGGGACCGCAATTGCGGTCCCCAATGCACGGAACGGACGCATAACGGCCGTGTGCATGCGGCCTAAGAGTGGGCTTACTGTACATGTTGCTTTTTAAAAATGATCAAAAACAAAAAATAAAAATAAAATAAATATACATTTTAATCATGATTGCTGGTTGTTTCTTTAATTCTTACAGACAAAACATATTCAAATGTTTCACCTGTCAAAGCTGCACAGGCATTTACCACATTGATTTAAGATGCCGCACCTTGCAAAATGCAACTATGGAAAAAATGCATGTCTTGGAAACACAAAAGCCACGTGTAAATCCGGTCTACGGCCTCTTTTAGACGAGTATGTCCAGCGCTGAAATCATGCTCTGTGTGTGAGAGTGATTTCCCGTTATAGACACTGCTTGTTTCGCAGGAGCTCATGGCATTATACTGGTTTATAATGCTGTGTCTCTCTGCCAAACTTTGAATCAACTGAATTATACGGACAGCATTATGTTAGTATTAGTGTTGAGGGAACTTGTGTTTTCAAGTTCGGTGTTCAAGGTTCGGGTTATCTAAGAATTTGGTTATGGATTCCGCTACCACGGACAATAACTTGTGGTTCGTGGAAGCAGAATCCATAACAAAATTCTTAGATAACCCGAACCTTGTACGCTAAATTTGAAACACTCAACACTAGTCAGTATAAGGCTACATATGCACACAACTGGATCCGCAAAAAAAATAAAAATAAGAAAAACAGAAGCTGCCCGTGTGCCTTCCGCAATTTGCGGAACGGAACAGGCGGCCCATTATAGACATGCCTATTCTTGTCCGCAAATAGGACATGTCCGCATCTTTTGCGGCCCCATTGAAGTGTATGGGTCTGCACCAGAGCTGCAAAAACGACGTCTCAGATGCGGACCCGAAAAACGGTTGTGTGCATAAGGCATAACTCTGTAGCTGTAAGGACATGTAGAGACACATAGCATTATAAACTAGTATAATGCCATGCGCTCCTGCTAAAGAAGCAGTGTCCATAACGTGAAATCACACTCACACACAGAGCATGATTTCAGCGCAGGACGTGCTAGTCTGAAATGAACCCAAGTGCAAGTCAAAACTCAGATTTGCAACCATTTTAGTTGCCATCTGGATCCCTGTGAACAAGTATAATAAAAAATGCAAGTGAATTAAAGGAAACCTGTCACCATGATTTTGCGCAGAGAGCTGGGGACATGGGCTGCTAGATGGCCGCTAGCACATCTGCAGTACCCAGGTCCCATAGCTCTCTGCGCTTTTATTGTGTTAAAAAACTGTTTTGATTGATATGCAAATGACCTGATACGAGTCCTGTAGCCGGAGAGGAGTCAAGTGGAAAGGAGCCCAGCACCGCCCCGCGTCCTCCAAATCTCCTTCTTGCTGGCTGACGTCACAGAGCTGGAGCGCCGAAATCTCGCGATGCGCGAGCTAGCGCATGCGCAGTGTCGGCATCATGTTCATTCCCTGTACTGGCATCAGCACAGGGAACGAGCTACGCATGCGCTAGCTCGCGCATCGCGAGATTTCGGCGCTCTAGCTCTGTGACGTCAGCCAGCAAGGAGGAGATTCGGAGGACGCGGGGCGGTGCTGGGCTCCTTTCCGCTTGACTCATCTCCGGCTACAGGACTCATATCAGGTCATTTGCATATCAATCAAAACTGTTTTTTTACACAATAAAAGCGCAGAGAGCTATGGGACTGGGTATTGCGGATGTGCTAGCGGCCATCTAGCAGCCCATGTCCCCAGCTCTATGCAAAAAATCCTGGTGACAGATTTCCTTTAAAGAATATTCCCATAAAGTGGCTAAAACTTTTAAATGGACACTAAACCTTGAAAAACATTAAAATCCTAAAAATAAGGATAAGCCTGCAAGACTTGGCAAGCTGCACTAAAAAGCAGTTTTACAGAAATCCTCCAGATAAAAAGGGAACCCTTTCCCCTCAACCATCCCATGTATGGCTTGAAACCATCTGGTATCTCAGTTTCAACATTTTTTAGAAGTTTTTAATTATTTTTTTTTTTAATCACGACATTATTGCACCAAGACCATAATGCATAAAAAGCGTAATTTAACCTAAGAGATCATATCTGTAGTATAACATGTGAGGAGTTAAGTTAAAAAGGTGAACGTTCACCAAACTGCTAAAATTGTGCATAAAATATTAGGTCTCAGTAAAGTGGAGTCTAAAGGAAAACTTTCATCACCAATTGATCCTAAAAGGCTTTACAGTACTATGGAATGGATGACTGTCACGTCGATGATACTAAATTAAAGAGTAACTGCACTTACAAAAAAACTTTTCGCCAATCACTAAAATGAGGAGGTAGAAACATTTAGCTATGCGTAGTCTCTCCTAGCTGCTGAAAAAGGACTAAAGAAGGATTAAAGGGAACCTGTCACCGGGGACATGGGCTGCTAGATGGCCGCTAGCACATCTGCAATACCCAGTCCCTATAGCTCTGTGTGCTTTTTTTGTGTTAAAAAAACGTTTTGATCCATATGCAAATGAACCTCATATGTGTCCTGTATCCGGAGAGGAGTCCAGCGGAAAGGAGCCCAGCACCGCCCCGCGTCCTCCAAATCTCCTCCTTGCTGGCTGACGTCACAGAGCTGGAGCGCCGAAATCTCGCGATGCGCGAGCTAGCGCATGCGCAGTGTCGGCATCATGTTCATTCCCTGTGCTGGCATCAGCACAGGGAACGAACTACGCATGCGGAGGACGTGGGGCGGTGCTGGACTCCTTTCCAGATACAGGACACATATGAGGTTCATTTGCATATGGATCAAAACGTTTTTTTAACACAATAAAAGCACAGAGAGCTATGGGGACTGGGTATTGCAGATGTGCTGGCGGCCATCTAACAGCCCATGTCCCCAGCTCTATGGCCAAAATCCCGGTGACAGGTTCCCTTTAACAGTCTGCCTATTGAAATACCTATGAAGAACTGCCAGACCGCATGAAGTCAATAATAGTCTTTGTTTTAAAAGTTCATATAAATAAAATATTTGAAAACAAGTCTAGGGAAAATGGCAACATCACCAGAAGAAAACACAATGGCAGCAATTCATAATAGTCCAAAAAGCAAAAAACGGAATAAAGTACAAGTGCAGAATCAGGACAGGACAGAATCAGTTGCCCATAATGTGTCTCCTCCGGGGTGGCGCCAACACCTATTGAGCCAGTCTTCAGCAGCAAGGAGACACAGTGCTCAGCTAAGCTAATCTAACTCCTTGCTTGAGCAGTCGGAGGGGGTCTCAGTAATTAAACCCCCCTCCTATCAAAACCTATGACAAGTCACTATGACGCCTTAAGAGTTTTTTTAATTTATTTTTTTAAAGTGAAGTTCTTTTTACAGACGGAGCATGAGTGCGGATGCACGTTGCTGACGTCCGCACCCCCCTTCCGGCGCCGAACGCCCAGCCCGATGTGATGCTGCTCCAGACACCACTATGCTGTACGATGCCCTCCGCTGCTGCCTCCCGCTGTTTGCTGATGTCTCGTCCCATTCCTGATGTCCCGCTGTCTGCCGCTGGGCTGTTTGGCTCCCCTGAGTCTGAAGAGAAGATAGAGTGGACTCCTCGGCCCTGAATAGACAGGAGCAGAGTGGAGCCGAATGCACAATCTAGACCAGAAGTGGAGGGACAGTTTCGGCGGTGTGTGAGTACCCTCCCTCCTCCTCCCCCTCTCGGTGATGAGGCGAGGGGCACAGACGTCCCTCTTTTTCGTTTGGAACTTTGATAACAAATGAGCCGATATACAGGCTGTTACAGTAGTCTTGTGTAGGCAGAGGGGGGTCTAAGGGGTCACGAAAACTGGACCTAAAGTCTATATGTGGGATTCAAGTGGTGTCCCCCTCCCCCCTTGATAGCTGCCACTTGGCAAGCAAGTCTGGTATATGGTAGAGGAGGAGAAATGCCGCTGACCACGGTTTGTGGGTGAGAAAACAATAGTGCGGCATTAGGCTGGGAGGATGTATTAGCCTGGCGTCTATTCTGGGGCTTGTAAAGGGCAAGCTAGATACTGAAGGGACAATACTACTTGATTAACCTCATATCTTGCGATATAGATGACCCTCACTGCTGGAAATAATTTTTGGGCCCAAAAAGGAAGCCCTGTAAGAATGAACTGTAAGAAAGGACAACTAAATTGCAGGACAAGATTGAGAAAACAAACGGAATACAGAACGTGAGCTTGTTATAATGAGTTAAAGCTGTTAATTGATATGCAGCGCTATGCAGGAAACGGCTTGGAAGAATTGAAAATATTAACTAATCCAAGTTACTAACTGAGTGCCTGCTACTGTCCCCTGCGTTTTGTCATTAACCATTGGAGACTGAGATCACCATAATCATGAATGTTGCTCTTTTTTTTATTTTATTAATCAGTTATGTTATACAGGTCCTTCTCAAAAAATTAGCATATTGTGATAAAGTTCATTATTTTCTGTAATGTACTGATAAACATTAGACTTTCATATATTTTAGATTCATTACACACTAACTGAAGTAGTTCAAGCCTTTTATTGTTTTAATATTGATGATTTTGGCATACAGCTCATGAAAACTCCCCAAAAAAAAATTCGCTAAAAATTTGCATATCATGAAAAGGTTCTCTAAACGAGCGATTAACCTAATCATCTGAATCAACTAATTAACTCTAAACACCTGCAATAGATTCCTGAGGCTTTTAAAAACTCCCAGCCTGGTTCATTACTCAAAACCGCAATCATGGGTAAGACTGCCGACCTGACTGCTGTCCAGAAGGCCATCATTGACACCCTCAAGCAAGAGGGTAAGACACAGAAAGAAATTTCTGAATGAATAGGCTGTTCCCAGAGTGCTGTATCAACGCACCTCAGTGGGAAGTCTGTGGGAAGGAAAAAGTGTGGCAGAAAACGCTGCACAACGAGAAGAGGTGACCGGACCCTGAGGAAGATTGTGGAGAAGGACCGATTCCAGACCTTGGGGGACCTGCGGAAGCAGTGGACTGAGTCTGGAGTAGAAACATCCAGAGCCACCGTGTACAGGCGTGTGCAGGAAATGGGCTACAGGTGCCGCATTCCCCAGGTCAAGCCACTTTTGAACCAGAAACAGCGGCAGAGGCGCCTGACCTGGGCTACAGAGAAGCAGCACTGGACTGTTGCATGTCATTCGGAAATCAAGGTGCCAGAGTCTGGAGGAAGACTGGGGAGAGGGAAATGCCAAAATGCCTGAAGTCCAGTGTCAAGTACCCACAGTCAGTGATGGTCTGGGGTGCCATGTCAGCTGTTGGTGTTGGTCCACTGTGTTTTATCAAGGGCAGGGTCAATGCAGCTAGCTATCAGGAGATTTTGGAGCACTTCATGCTTCCATCTGCTGAAAAGCTTTATGGAGATGAAGATTTCATTTTTCAGCACGACCTGGCACCTGCTCACAGTGCCAAAACCACTGGTAAATGGTTTACTGACCATGGTATTACTGTGCTCAATTGGCCTGCCAACTCTCCTGACCTGAACCCCATAGAGAATCTGTGGGATATTGGGAAGAGAAAGTTGAGAGACGCAAGACCCAACACTCTGGATAAGCTTAAGGCCGCTATCGAAGCATCCTGGGCCTCCATAACACCTCAGCAGTGCCACAGGCTGATTGCCTCCATGCCACGCCGCATTGAAGCAGTCATTTCTGCAAAAGGATTCCCGACCAAGTATTGAGTGCATAACTGAGTATAATTATTTGAAGGTTGACTTTTTTTGTATTAAAAACACTTTTCTTTTATTGGTCGGATGAAATATGCTAATTTTTTTAGATAGGAAATTTGGGTTTTCATGAGCTGTATGCCAAAATCATCAATATTAAAACAATAAAAGGCTTGAACTACTTCAGTTGTGTGTAATGAATCTAAAATATATGAAAGTCTAATGTTTATCAGTACATTACAGAAAATAATGAACTTTATCACAATATGCTATTTTTTTTTAGAAGGACCTGTATTGCGTGGTTGGCTAATAGAACTGTCTGAAAATATGAGCTAATCCAACTAACTTAACTAACTGAATGCCTGCTACTTACTCTTATGCCAATAATTACCGGAGACTGTGATTATTATAACTGAGTTTTTTTGGGCCTATTGACTAATCATGTTATACTGCATTATTAATTGAGACTTTCTTATTACTTTTTCTTATATAATCCGGCATATAGATGCTGGTTAATAGAACTGATTAACCATACAGCTGCTATGGATGACAGGTATTAACTCTTTAACAAATGTTTGCTAACCAGAGTCCGCCATCGGGCCATTGGTTTTTTTCTTTCCTTTTTTTGCTGTCGGTTGAATAATGCTGTAGTTCGGTTATGAATTGATTGTATGTGGATGGGCAGGAGGATGAAAATCAGCGGATTAAGGTTATATCAACTAGTAGAGGCAACAAAATATACATGTAAAAAGAAAACTGTTGGACGGATTGCTGCCTAATGGGCCCATAAGCTGAGGCCCCTCTGCTATTGGATTTAGTTAGCGATATCGTAGATTGGTAGGCGGGGAGGGTGGAGGAGGGGTGTGGGGGGCAGGTAGTGGGAAAGTTTGGAGATGGCTAGACAGGGAGCTGGAAAAAAGGGCAGGGTACAGGTAGAGCTTAACACCTTAATCTCCCCAATGACTAAAAAAAAAAAAAAAAATAGAAAAATCAAAGCAGTTACTCTTGACTAATATGCGAGGACAGATCAGTCCATCAAAAAAGAAAAAAAAAAGAGGATGGGTCTCTAGTACAAGAGGGAGAGTCTATTATAGAGGGAAGTTTTGGTCTGAAAACACTAGAGGCGAGTTTCCACTCTGGGGAGAGTGTTAATAAGCAGGGGAGAGCGATGGAAGGAATTGCCGTAACAAAGGAGGAGCAGGCTCCTAGCCTGCAGGACATATTTCAAGAAATAAAAAAATGCTATTGAGGATCTCTCTCTCCAGACTGGAAATATTAGGGAATCTGTGGGGCTCCTCAGAGCTGATGTCCAAAAATATAAAGAAAGGTTGACAGAAATCGAGAAAAGGACGTCTGACTCTGAGGACCTCCTGCAGACAATGGTTAAAGGTAGTCTGTCACCTCCATATGGCCATATACAGTGCTTACATGGCTCTGCAGCACACCTATACAGGATTGTAACGGTACCTTTGTCTTTGTCTTTAGACTTGCACCAGCAGGAAAAACGAAGTTTAATTCATATGCAAATGAGCACTCGCAAGTGCCCAGGGGCGGTGTTCAGTGTGTAGGTGCCCAGGCTGCTCTGCCTTCTTTTCACTTTACTCCTCCCCAGTCCCTGCCTTTGCCCGCCCTCCAAGTCTCTTGCCTCATTGATAGGTCTGGACTTGGAGGGCGGGCAAAGGCAGGGGCTGAGTAAAGTGAAAAGAAGGCAGAGCAGCCTGGGCACCTACACACTGAACTCCGCCCCTGGGCACTTGCGAATGCTCATTTGCATATGAATTAAACTTCGTTTTTCCTGCTGGTGCAAGTCTAAAGAAAAGAACAAAGGTACCGTTACAATCCTGTATAGGTGTGCTACAGAGCCATGTAAGCACTGTATATGGCCATATGGAGGTGACTCCCTTTAAAGAAAAAAATAAAAAAACTCCCTAAAAGAGGAAAATAGGGAATTAAAAAATAAATGGAGTACTGGAGTTGGAGAATAGGACTAGAAGGTGTAATCGGAGATGCCTTGGAATCCCTGAAGGATCAAGACCTATGTGCCTTTTTACAATCATGGCTCATGGACCATTTGGGCCGGGACATCTCAGATTATAAAGATTTTGTGGAACGGGCCTATAGGATATCTTCTAGGCCACCGGTACCTGGAATGAGATCGAGAGCTATACTCTTTAGTCTGCTATCGATTAGGGATAAGGAGGAGATATTGCGTAGATCTAGGAAAAAAGGGAAACTAGAATATCTGGAAGCAACAGTAATGATATTTTCAGATTATGCACAAGAAACGATGAAGGAAAGAGCTTGTTTTATTGAGGTGAAAAAAACTCTGCGTTCAAACAATGTCAAATACTCAATGATGTTTCCAGCTAAACTTAGGATCGAATGGGGAAATAAAAACTGGGTGTTTGATAAAGTAGATGCGATACAAAGCTGGATCAAAGAAAATATAAGGAGCTGAGGGGTAATCGGGCTGGCGGCTGGCGGGGAGGGGGAAATGCTAAGAGAGAGAACCAGGAGAAGTTAACCTGGTTCATTTAGGAGGGAATGAGGGAGGATATTTGCTGTGTTGGGTTTTCTTTTTTTTTCCTCCCTGCCTTCTCTCCTGCCCTTCTTGGGGAATCTTGCTACGCCAGAGGAGTGGGTGGACAATGATATAGGTCTGTATGAGAATAGTCTCTTGGAATATTAGGGGTTTGAGCAGGGGAGCAAAGAGGGTGGCGGTTTTTGACACAATACACAGATTTTTACCTGCCATAATCTGTTTACAGGAGACACACTTGATAAGTGAAACGATAAAGGGGCTGGTGTTTTGATACACCAGGATATTGATATTAAAATAAGGGAAATAGTTAAAGATCAGGAGGGCCGATATGTTTTGATCGATTGTTTGCTGGAAGGAAGACCATGGATAATAGCTAATGTATATATACCACCACCTTTTAAAATTGAAGTCCTTCTGAAAATGTATGACTTTCTGCTTAAGGTAGTAGAAAAAACACTTTTAGTTATTAGGGATTTTAATAACATTATGGATAGTAAATTAGATAGCTTATACTATTTTCGAGATTATTGATAATGTGGAACGATTCAAGAAAGATAGGGAAACTGCCAGACTCCCTGAGAGAGGCATTAATTACATTAATTTTAAAACCGGGCAAAGACCCAACCCTTCCGGATTCATATCATCCCTTTTTATTAATAAACACCGATAATAAAATATTGGCAAAGATTCTGGCAACTAGACTTAGAAGTGTGGTATCGGGTCTGATACATGAGGATCAGACGGGCTTCATGTCGGGCAAGACCACAACGGATAATGTCATGCGCTATTTTGTGAACACCCAGCTTGAGCCCGAAAATTGCGGCGAACGACTGATTGTTACATTAAACGCCTCAAAGGCGTTTCATACGGTAGAATGGCCTTTCTTGATGGCCACACTGAAGAAGATGGGAGTTGGAGATAAATTCATATCCTGGGTAAATCTTCTATATACAGAAATTTCATCAAGAGTGATACTGAATGGGGAATATTCAGATAATATACATATTGGTAGGGGGGATAGACAGGGATGTCCACTTTCCCCCCTGCTCTTTGCTATAGCAATGGAGCCATTAGCGGATATGATCAGGCAAGATCCAGCAATTTAGGGCTTCGGGTTTGGTGAACGTGAGGTAAAAAATTATTTATATGCTGTTGACATTATGCTGTTTGTCGGCTCACATAGATCTTGGGGTTCAGGGTTTGGAGACAGGCAATGAAACTGTGAAACCAGGAGGGACTCCATGCGGACACCATACTGTGGAACAATATCCATCTTACTGATCTGATGTTGATCGAGCAGTGTGGTGGAAACATGGAGTCTATAAAATGGGTCAAATATGCAAACAAGGTGATATAATAACATATGAAGACCTTAAAAAGGAATATAAAGTGGGCAACTTAGAAGGGAGATTTTTCTATCTACATCTAAAATGTGCAATACGTAGGCTGGTAGGAAAAACGACACAAATAGAGACCCTTCCGCAGCTGCTGCTTAATATATCCAGATTAACGGCAAGGGGGAAGTTAGTGTCAAAAATATATGGATGTTTGTTACACCAAAAGACCAAGGGAAAAGCAATATCCAGCCTAATGTATAAATGGAGGTAGGTTATAAACCCCCAGCAAGAAGAGTTCTGGGTATCAGCAATATAGCAAAAAAAAAAAATAGGAGTTTCAAAGAACTTTTCACATAGGATTACCCAATTTTATATACTACACCGTCACTATTACTCCCCTGAGAAACTTATGAAAATTTATAAACTTAAAGTATTCAGCCGTTTAAAATGTGGGGAAATGGGAGTGGACGATGTCCATATACTCTGGACATGTAGAAGGACTCAGGAATTCTGGGGACAGGTTCGGGACAAAATAGAACTATTTAATCAGTTTATAATACCCAATGAATTCGAGATTAGTATTTTGGGAGTGATGGACAAAAGGGATACCCTCCAACATCAAGAAATTGTATCCAAGCTCCTCTTTCAGGCTAGGAAATGTATTATGGGACACTGGGGAAGTAAGACCACCCCCTTGATCAAAGAATGGGAGAGACGCACAAAAAGTGCACTAACCAGAGAAGAATCCCATTTGGTAAATATCTAAAAGAAAAATAGATTTGCAAAACTATGGAAGCTATGTTTATTGTAAGCTTCTCTTGGTTTTGTTTTGTTCTTTCCTTTTTTGGGGTACTCTTTCTTCTGGGGGCTGGGAAGTTTTTTTTTTTTTTAAGCAAATAAAAGGGAAATTAGGAGGGGGGTAAATATGTATTTGTTGTAATGTTAAAAGTGAAGTTACTGTTTAAGTAATCTAGACTATGAAAACAGAACAGAGCCAAATACTACCTGCTGGTTCGTACACCATAATGGACAGCATGCCGGATAACTTCCTCATCATGATTTAAATTATTTTACTCTCTTAAAGGGGTTGTCCAGTTCCAGACATTAATGTCCTATCCTTAAGATATGTCATCAATATCAGATCAGCGGGGTTGAACCCCGTGATCCCCACTAATCAGTTTAAAAATACAGCATCACTCACATTTCAGTGGTGAGCAGTGTAATTGGAGCTTCTCTGTCCCTTTCACTTCAATGGGAAAATGAAGTTATAGATACAACGGAACAGAGCAGTTGTAATTACACTGAATGGTGAGCAGGTAAACAGTGAAGAGAAGGCAGCGCTCATACAAGCGCTGTGGTCTATTCTAACAGCTGATCGTCATGGGGGTGCCAATCTGATATTGATGACATATTGAGGATAGGTCATCAATATTACAAACCAGACAACCCCTCATTCGCACAGCCGTTCTTTGAACCAATTTTAGTCTATGAGGCTATTCACATGGCCGCTTTTTAATGGCTAGTGAATAGCAGACATAAAAAAATAGGACATGTCAGCCAGGCAGACGGCACCTAAATCAATGGGATTGTTTTTAGCAGCAGTTTAGACAGTGTACCCATCTAACCACTATTAAAAACAGATACACTATGTTAAAAAAATAAATAAAATCAAGCACTGTAAATCTGATGGTCAGCTATATAATTATATATATATTTTTTTTTATATAAGCTAAGCAAGTTTTAGGCAAAAAAAATAAATAAAATTGTATATATATATATATATATATATATATATATATATATACACACACACACACACACATACATACATATATATATATATATATATATATATATATATATATACACATACTTATTTGCCTAGTTCTGTTCTGGCCCTTTGTTGACATGCAGTTGCAGAGCTGTGGGGGCATTTAACAACAATCTCTGATCTGCAAAGAATAAATTTGCTGCCCTGCCTGCAGTCTGACTGCTGGGATGCTTATGGTCTATGTGTGGGAATACAAGTCCCAGCAGAACACTAAAATGACATTGCATATATACACAGGATCTTCCTCCTACCTGTTCTCATAATGCTCTGCAGACACTTCTTCATGGCCAGCAGAAGAGTACAGGGGGTAAAACTCCTCCAGTGTTTGCAGGGTGAGGGATGGAGGGAAGATCCTGTGCACAGCATTTATCTCTTCAATGCCTGGAGAAGAGTAAACCCTGCAAACTGCTCAGTACCTGAGGTAGAGCCTCCAACCCTGACTCTTTGCTGCTGATGGTAGAAGGGGTTAAACTTTGCTGGAGAATCCAGTGGGAGGATAGACATGGTGTAGACAGCTAAGCCAGCAGATCAGCATGCAGGGCTGATGGCTGGTTGTTCCAACCAGCACAGCCCTCACAGTGATGTTCTGTGCAGAGAGGCAGACCTGCTCCTCCTGCTCCCCCAGGCTTGGGCATGGATCATCAGAGCAGGGAAAGAAGCTGACATCGCAGGTCATGTGACACTCAGCTAACTAGGAGAATCGGGGGATTATAGATGAAGCGAATTGAAAACCCCCTCACATTTGCTTAGTTAGAAGCATACAAAGAACAAAAAAAGTGGACAACCCCTTTAAAAAAAAAAAAAAAAAAAAAAAAAAAATCATCATCAACTTGGTAGCATTGGTTGGGCACTAGGGTAGCCATTAATCATATGGAAGGGGTGACTAAGAGGGCAATTAATCATACTGAGGGGCACTAAAAAAGGCATTAACGATACTGGGAGGCACTAATGGGGATATGGATCTTACTTGGGGGCACTATGGTGGCCATTAAATCATACTGGGGGCATTAATGAAACCAGGGGGAAACTATAGGAGCCATGAATTTCAGGGGGGCAATATGTATACTGTAAGGGCTCTGCAGGGGCCATGCTTAAAAAAAAAAATATTTGATTATTAAATTCATCTGTTTTTAATGGCAGTTGGCTGCATTGTAAACGTATTCTCAATCTGAAGGGCAAAAATGCTTTTTTCACACCAGGGGCGGATTGGCCATAGACCTTACAGGGAAATTTCCCGATAGGAGGTGGCCCCCAGGGCATCGGCCCAACAGCTGGCCAGTGGAAGTTTTGGGGGATGTATTTTGTGCTGCTGGCAGTATTTTGTGATGAACTGTGGTATTTGGCTCTGTTAAGGTGATATAATGTGCCACAATATGGTATTGTTGGTCCTGCCTTCCATCAATTTGGACCCAACTACAAAACAGGGCCACTTTTAGTATTTTTTCCAGGGCCACTTTAAGTTCCCAGTCTGCCTGTTTCACACCACCATTTGGGGTGGATATAATGAATTGATTACTGCAATATCAAACTTTTTTCAGATATTTAACTTAATAATTATTTTTTTTTAACACAAAAGAATTAATCATGTAACATTTTTATTTTTTTCTTCAGAATTTGTTTTCCTTGGTGCCACACAAAGTGCACTGTGGCATCTGAGAAATAAGCTCTGATCAAGCCAATTATGGCAAGGAGTCTGCTGTATGTTACATCTGACACTAGATGTGGATTGTGTTTGCACAGCTCCTGAGATTGTGCCATCCCCATAGTATATTATTGTGCTGCAAAAGAACGGCATCCATCCAGTGACGTAAAACAGATGGATTACCTGTCACCTCTACCGACGAGTTTTGTAACTACAAGTTGTGGAGATCATCATTGGCACCCCTGAATATTAAGTTACACCATGAAAAATATCTCCTGGTAATATGTATCATATAGAAAAGCAAAATACACAACAATAAAATAAAAACCTGGCAGGAAACAAAGATGCAATATTGAAAACAATGACAGGACATGATTAATAGCACCCTTTGTTCAGTTTGACTCAAAGGACAAAGGGGCCATTCACATGGCGGACATTATTGTGGAAATTTGGAGCGGACAGCCATGCCGCAGTTCTGCAGGCAGCTTCATCAATTCTGCCTCCCATTAATTTCAATGGGAGGCAGCAGTGAGGATGATAGACCGACGGCTTACAGCCATGGCCGTGCCAAGAACAAACACGCCTCTTCTCAGAGGGGCTGCTGCTTCACGATCCTCAGTGCCACCTCCTATTGAAATTAATGGGAGGCAGAAACCATTTTTTTCGGAGCTGGTGTCCAATGTCAAAGTTCCACGACAAAAGACGCAGTGGGAACATATAATATGGTTATAAGGGGTATTCCCATCACAGACAATGAGGGCATATCACTAGGATAGTCTGATAGGTGCGGGTCCCACCTCTGGGACCTGCAACTGCAAGGAGAACGGAGCGGGGAGAGCAGTGGTTTAACAGTTGTAACTATTTTATCTGATGGACTATGATTTTTGCGACTTTTTTGTGTGACACAATGCATTTTTAGCATTTTTTTTTCTTTTCATCTTACATGGGGAAAACTGCAAATCATTTTTCTTTTCAAACTATAGCTCTTCTTTCTTAAAAGTGTTTCTCCAGGCATAAAAAAAACAAACAAAACCCCCCCCCCCACAAGTTACTCCTCAAACCTGTTGAAGAAAGATCATTACATCACTACAGCTCAGTCTACTTTTGTAACGCTGGGTTCACACCTAGGCGTTTCTCAAACGCGCGTTTCTATGCGCGTTTTTTTTAATAGTGAACGCGCGTTTGGGTGATTGACAGCAGTGTTGTCCAAAGAGTCTATGGCCCAAACGCGCGTCAAACGCGCCAAAAAAAGCTCCTGTACTTGTTTGAGCGTCGGGCGTTTTACAGCGCGATTGTACGCGCTGTAAAACGCCCAGGTGTGAACCCTTCCCATAGGGAATCATTGGTTCTTACCTGTTGTGCGTTTTACAGCGCGTAGGAACGCGCTGTAAAACGCTCAGGTGTGAACCCAGCGTTAGGGTTCTCCTATTTACACCACATCCTAGAAAGTTAAGGATTAATGAAAATCTTTTAAATCAACAGGTCCAAGGAGTATATGTATTTAATTACTGCCTAGAGAACCTCTTTAACCCTTTCACTACCGATCCACTTTTCATCTTAAATCCCAGGCCGATTTTTGCAAATCTGACATGTGTCACTTTATGTGGTAATAACTTTTGAACGCTTTTACTTATCCAGGCCATTCTGAGATTGTTTTCTCACGACACATTGTACTTCATGATAGCTGTAAATTTGAATCAATATATTTCACCTTTATTTATAAAATAATCTAAAATTTATAAAAAATGTGGAAAAATTCTAAATTTTCTAAATTTGAATTTTTCTACTTTTAAGACAGATAACTATTTTATGCTAGCAATCAACATTCCCCATATGTCTGCTATATGTTGGCATAATTTTGTAAATGTCATTTTCTTTTTTTAGGACGTTAGAAGGCTTTGAATTTCAGAAGCAATTTTTCTAATTTTCACCAAAATTTCCCAAACCATGTTTTTAAGCACCAATTCAGTTCTAAAGTGATTTTGAGTGGCTTACGTAATGGAAAACACCCATAAATGACCCCATTTTAGAAACTACACCCTTCAAGATATTAAAAACTGATGTTACAAACTTTGTTAATCCTTGAGGTGTTCCACAAGAATGAAAGGAAAATGGAGGTGAAATTAAAAAATGTAACTTTTTTGGTTGATTTCTTCAAATAAAATGTTGCCGTAGCCCCATTTTCACAAGGGGTAACAGGAGAAAAAGCATCCCATAATTTGTTACCCATTTTCTCCTGAACTGGGCGATATTCGTGACCGTTTTGGTTGGTGTCAGGGTTTTTATTTTATTATGCGTTTAACCCTTTCCCGACATGTGACGTATTAGTATGTCACATGTCGGGTCTTTAAAATGGCACCAGCATACAGCAGGCACCCGCGGACATTTAACCCCTCAAATGCAGCGATCTGTGCATGCTGAAAACCGAAAGCGGGCACTTCCAGTGTTGCTCCAGCTCCCCTACGCGGCGATCGGAGGAGCCGGACAGAGCTTGTGTGCAGCAGCCCCCATCATAGTGTATGACAGGAGGCTGCTGCACAGTGTTTCCTATGGAGCACTTGCCTGTAATAGGGCTCCATAAGAAAATTAGTAAAATCATCATAGACTCCAATGCTAGTGCATCGGAGTCTATGATAATAGCAATCTAATGATTGCTGGTTATTAGTTCCCTATGGAACTATAAAAAAAAAAGTGTAAGTTTTTTTTTTTACAAATAAGAAAAATGAAAGAAAAAAAAAAAAGTTCAAATCACCCCCCTTTCCCCAAAATGAGAATTAAAAAAAATTTAAAAAGATTTTTAAAAAGTACACCCGTACTATCAAAGTATAAAAGTATTAATCCCATACGGAAAAAGGCGAAACGAAAAAAAGGTCAAAATGGCTGATTTGCCATTTGTTTTGGTCGCTTCTCCTCCGACAACAGGTTTTTTTAAAAAGTGATCAAACAGTTGTACATGCCGCAGAATGGTATCAATGAAATGTACAGATTGCCCGGCAAAAAAAAAAATGAGCCCTCATACAGCTCTGCACACAACTACAAAAAAGTTATAAGGGGAGGGGGAATCAGACAGCAAAACATTTTTTTAAAGCTTTTAATTTTATTTTTTCAGCATCAAAATGCAAGGAAAAGTATATATATATATATATATATATATATATATATATATATATATATATATATATACATATATATATATACATATATATATATATATATATATATATATATATATATATAGTATCGTCGGATTCGTACTGACCTGGAGAATGAATATCACAAGTCAGTTTTACCGCATAATGAACACTGTAAAGAAAAAAAAAAAGAAAAAAAAAAAAAAGAAAAAAAAAAAAACTGTGGCGAAATCTGTTTTTTCCCCAATTCCACCAGCTTTGGAATTTTTTTCCCACTTCCCTCTATACAATATTAAATAGTGGCGTTGGAAAGTACCACTTGTCCTACAAAAAATGAGCCCTCATGCGACTATGTGAACTGAAAAATAAAAAAAAGTTATGGCTCTGGGAAAGCGGGGAGTGAACACGCAAAGTAAAAAAAAATAACCTCCGGTGTAGAAGGGGTTAATGTATTTTTGGCATAAAAAGGAGATTTTTGTATAACTTACCAGTTAAATCTCTTTCTCGCTCTTCCTTGGGGGACACAGACCTTGGGTATAGCTCAGCTCCCTAGGAGGCGTGACACTAAGTAAAACTGTTAAGCCCCTCCTCCATCAGCTATACCCTCAGCCTGGAGATAGAGGCTACCAGTTGCGTGTCCAAGTAGTGAAAGGATAACAACCAATAACGGAAACAACCAGCCAGCAACCCAACGGGGCGCCAGACCATAACCCTGTAACCAAACACAGAAGGGTGGGTGCTGTGTCCCCCAAGGAAGAGCGAGAAAGAGATTTAACTGGTAAGTTATACAAAAATCTCCTTTTCTCGCCCATTTTCCTTGGGGGACACAGACCTTGGGACGTTCAAGAGCAGTCCAAGAAGGGAGGGACCACAAACCCAAGGCGGAACACCACCAGAGCATCAGGAAACCGCTGCCTGCAAAACCAGGCGGCCCAAAGCAGCATCCGCTGATGCATGCGTATGCACCCTATAGAACTTTGTGAAAGTGTGCAGAGAGGACCAAGTGGCTGCTTTGCACAACTGTTCAGCCGAGGCCCGATGCCTCTGCGCCCAGGAAGCTCCGACTGCTCTGGTGGAATGAGCAGTGACGCCGAAAGGCGGAGGTCTGCCCTTGGCTCGATAAGCCTCAGACACCGCCAGTTTAATGAAACGGGCAATAGCCACCTTGGAGACCGCCAACCCTTTGCGCGAACCCTCCGGAACCACAAACAGGGAGTCCGTGCGCCGAAAGGACCCGGTGACCTCCAAGTAAATCCTCAACGCCCTGACCACATCCAGACGGTGCAGTTCCCGTTCTCTGGGGTGGGAAGGAGAGGGACAGAGCGACGGAAGGACGATGTCCTCATTGATGTGAAAGGCGGAGACCACCTTTGGCAGGAAAGTCGGGACAGGCCGAAGCACAACCTTATCCTGGTGGAAGATCAGGAAAGGTTCGGAGCAAGAAAGAGCCGCTAACTCCGACACCCGTCGGAGAGACGTGACGGCCACAAGAAAGATGACCTTGCAGGACAGAAGGCGAAGGGAGACCTCCCGTAAAGGCTCGAAGGGGGCTGATTGGAGCGACGAGAGCACCACATTCAGGTCCCAGGAAGGAACTGGAGGGCGGTACGGCGGAACAGAGTGAGCCACCCCTTGTAAAAAGGTCTTAATTGGCCCTAGAGGGGCCAGGGGACGCTGGAGAAGAATAGACAGCGCCGAAATCTGACCCTTCAGAGAACTGAGGCACAGCCCCAGGTCCAGACCCGACTGGAGGAAGGACAGGATTGTGGGAAGAGAAAACCGGAGAGGTGGGATGCTCCGGGACTCACAGAACCCCAGATAGGACCTCCAAACCCGATAGTAGATCCTAGAGGATACGGGCTTACGAGCCCGGATCATGGTGCGGACTACGTCCGCGGAGAAACCCCGTCGCGTTAAGACGGCGGTCTCAATAGCCACGCCGTCAAACGTAGCGAGCCTAAATGCTCGTGGAAGATCGGTCCCTGAGAGAGAAGGTCTTCCCTGGAGGGCAGTGGCCACGGTGCGTCTGCCAACAGCAACATTAGGTCGGCGTACCAAGACCGGCGGGGCCAATGCGGGGCGATTAGAATCGCGGGGACGCCCTCTGCCGCGATCCTCCGAAGAACCCGTGGCAGGAGGGGAAAAGGAGGAAAGACGTACAGAAGGGAGAATTCGCGCCACGGAAGGACGAGCGCGTCGGCGCCGTATGCCTTCGGGTCCCGTGCCCTGGCCAGGTATAGGGGGACCTTGTGGTTGAATTTGGAGGCCATGAGGTCCACGTCGGGGCGACCCCAGCGAAGACAAAGGGCTTCGAACACCTCTGGGTGCAGGGACCATTCTCCCGGGTCGATGGTGGACCGGCTGAGGAAATCCGCCGCCCAGTTGTCCACCCCCGGGATGTAAATCGCAGATAAGGCCGGCACGTGCGTCTCCGCCCAGAGGAGAATGAGGGTCACCTCTTGCATCGCTGCGAGTGCCTCCCTGATGGTTTATATATGCCACAGCCGTGGCATTGTCCGATTGGATCCGAACAGGGTGGCCCCTCAGCAGATGGGTCCAGTGTCTGAGGGACAGAAGAATCGCCCTCAGTTCCAGAATATTGATTGGAAGTCTGGACTCCGATAGAGACCAAACGCCCTGGACGGACCGGGGAGGGAAAACCCCCCCCCCACCCCCGTAAGCTGGCATCTGTGGTAATCACCAGCCAGTTCAGTGGAAGGAAGGACTTCCCCCTTAGAGGGATATGCAACCACCAGCCGAGGGAAGCCCGAGCCAGGGGAGGCAGAAGAAAGGTCCTGTCCAGACTCCTCGGTGATTCGTCCCAGGCCGACAGAATTGCCCTCTGAAAGGTGCGGGATCGGAATTGTGCGAACGGCACCGCTTCGAAACAGGCAACCATTTTTCCCAACAACCGCATGCTGGATCTGAGGGAAGGGCGGTGATGACGGAGGAGACTGCGAACCGACCCGCGAAGGGCCAGACGCTTGTCCGACGGAAGGCGGACCTCCGCCAACTCTGTATCCAGGAGCATCCCCAGGAAGATCAGCCGTCTGGAGGGGGTAAGGGAAGATTTGGGGTGGTTGATATTTCAACCGAACCGCGTCAGGGTCTCCAGAGTGAGTTCCACACTGCGGGATGTCTGAGAGAAGGAGGGTGCCTTGACCAGGATGTCGTCCAAGTATGGGAGAAGAAAAACACTTCTTGAACGTAGAAGGGCCAAGACAGGGGCCAGGACCTTGGTGAACACTCGAGGAGCCGTCGCCAGACCAAAGGGAAGGGCGACGAATTGGAAGTGATCGTCCCCCACCGCGAAGCGCAGGAAGCGGTGATGACATGGAGCAACCGGAACGTGGAGGTATGCATCCTGAATGTCGATTGAGGCCATGAAATCCCCTCTTTCCAGGGAGGCCACTGCGGACCTGAGAGACTCCATCCGGAATCTCTGCAGTCGGAGAAAACGGTTCAGGCGTTTTAGGTCCAAGATCGGACGCACTGAGCCTTCCTTCTTGGGAACCACAAAGAGGTTCGAGTAGAACCCCCTGAACCTTTCCGTCGGAGGCACGGGGGCGACGACACCCTTGTCCATTAGAGAGTGAATGGCCGCGAAGAAGGCGGCCACTCGTACGGGATCTCGCGGAGGACGGGATCGGAAGAAACGGTCTGGCGGAATGGACGCAAATTCGATTTTGTATCCGCAAGATACAATCTCGAGCGCCCATGCGTCTGAGATGTGGGCCCGCCATACGTTCCTGAATAGGAGAAGGCGGCCCCCCACCCGGGTGGGTGGGGGCGCACCTTCAGGCAGAGGGCTGTTGGCCTGTGGGAGCCCGTGCAGGCTGGGACTTGCGCCAGGTAGGTTGCGTCCGAAAAAACGGCTTCTTGCGTCTATCCTGGGCTGGGCCAGAGGAAGAAGAACTGGCCGCGGGTCTAGACCCGGTGGGCTTGCGAAAGGACCGAAAACGGGACGAACCAGCGCGACCACGGGGGGCGCCCATTGGCCTGGACTGGGGGAGGTGAGTACTCTTCCCACCCGTGGCCTCTGATATAAGTTCGTCCAGACGGGTTCCGAACAGGCGGGAACCCGTGAATGGTAGGCCGGCCAAAGAGCGTTTGGAAGCGGCGTCCGCCGCCCAAACCTTCAGCCAGAGTTCCCTCCTGACAGAAACTGCCAGGGCAGAGGAACGGGCAATGAGGGCACCCGCATCAAGGGAGGCCTCACAGACGAATTTTCCGGCCTGAACAATTAGTTGGGCTAAGGAACGGAGGTCCTGAACAGGGACGTCCGACCCTAACTCCCGTTCCAGTTGCAAACCCCATTCAGAGACCGCTTTGCCAACCCAGGCGGAGGCAAAGACCGGTCTAAGGGCCGAACCAGAGGCAGTAAATATGGCCTTGGAGAGGGATTCCGTACGACGGTCCTCAACAGACTGGAGGGAAGATCCGTCCTGTACAGGAATAGTAGTGCTTTTGGACAGGCGAGCCACGGGAGGATCAACCTTAGGCGGGGATGTCCACGTGGTCACAGAATCCGCTGGAAAGGGATAACAAATGTCCAGCTTTTTGGGTGTAATAAAGCGGACGTTAGGCCGAGTCCAAGCCTTGGATACCACAGAAGAAAAATCAGCGTGTATGGGAAAAACCTTGGAGGCCTGTTTGGGTCGGAGAAAGGACACGCCGGCCTGTTCAGAGCTGGGGGGGTCATCGTGTAGCTGAAAGGTATCACGGATGCTAGTGACAAGATGCCCCACCGCGGACGCCAATTTGGACGGAAGCTCTGAGTCCATGTCCACGTCCGAATCCGCCAGTTCTCCCTCAGAAAGCGTATCCCTTTGAGAGGATAGACTTGACTGAGCTCGCACGCATGGCGGAGAGAGCGAAGCATCTGGAGAAGATGTGCTCTCAACCCTTGAACGTTTCTGAGTATGCCGGGCCCTGGAAGATTCGCTGGGAGGCAGGGAACCAGTGGGGGCGGCAGAAACGGTAGTCCCAGCGGGTGCGACAGGGATTGTGGCAGCCTGCGGGAGAGGCGGTCTATCCATGAGACGGCCCACTACGTGTGTAAGGCTTTCCACCGCCTGAGACAGAGACCTAGCCCAGTCAGGGGGTTCAGAGGCACCGGGAGGCGCAGCGGGAAGCGGGCCCTGCACCGGGGCCTGACATGCAAGGCAATGCGGCTCAGATTGCCCACGCGGAAAAAGTTCCTTACAGGCGGTACAGGCATGGTACCAGGGTTTGGGGGCACCTGTGGGATCTGACATGCTGAAGTGTGGTTGTACTCTAATATAGAGACCACAAAGGGTTATAGCAGCTATGACCAGGAGGGTTAGGAGAGGGTTAACTGTCCTACCAGTGCCTCAGAAGAACGTCAGGAGATGGCCCAGATCAGCAGCAGCAGAGAAGCAGTGAACAGCAGTGAGCAGCAGAGAGCAGCAGAGAGCGCCCACAGAAGCCGAGCGATGTACACAGGAGGTTAGAGTCCCCCACCGTGTCCCAGCTTCCTGTCAGGAGTGAGGAAGCGCGGGAAACCTCAGCAGAAAGCACGGGGAACAAGCTCCGCCCCCTCCAGCGCTTGAAATGTCTCCTGTGAAGGAGAACGTAGCTCCGCCCCCAAAATGACGCGCGCGTAAGCCCCGCCCCCTGCCGGGACCGCTAAGCCCCGCCCCCCGTTCTCGGCGGGAAGGGGGAGAGAGAGAAGAGAAAAATGGAGTCAGCCCCGAATGAGGGGGAGGGGGGGGAGAAAGATAGCGGCGTGGGGGTGCTGAGGATGCTGCTGTGCTGCATTGTCCTGCAGATGAGCGCTCAGAATGAGCGACCACGGGTGCCCCCCTTACCCAGAGGGGTAGATGCTGCAGATAGGGACGGGGTATGGGCTGGAATAGCCATCTCACCGTCCGACGTCTTCACCCTCAGTCCTTTCCAGCAGGGTCGCCCCTTCAGCCACTGGCACCGCAGTGGCAGGAAGCTGGAAGAGGGGCTTGGCGTGCGGGCGACCCCCTAGCTGGCGGGATGTAGGGGAGCCATTGCTGCCCAGATCCTCCTATTGCTTCTGTGGGGGAGGCAGCAGTGCAGATAAGTTGGCACTGGCGCAGCTCAACCCCGGGAGAGCAGAGAGGTCTAATGCGTCTCTGGTATCCCTAGGAAAAAATAAAATAACAAAATTAGAAGAAAAAGTAAAAATAACAAGGAGAAAACAGCCCTGCAGAGCAGGGAGTGTCTTGCCTCCTTGGACACTAAGCTAAAACTGGTAGCCTCTATCTCCAGGCTGAGGGTATAGCTGATGGAGGAGGGGCTTAACAGTTTTACTTAGTGTCACGCCTCCTAGGGAGCTGAGCTATACCCAAGGTCTGTGTCCCCCAAGGAAAATGGGCGAGAAATATGTCCCCCAAAGAGGCCATTAAAGGGATTCTGTCATGACATTTTAGGTCTATAACGTAAACATATGGCCAGGTCCGTACTAATAACCTGAATCCGAATCGTCCGGACGATTGCAGAGGCGGGGCTGAGGTGAGGAAGGCGGCAATTTCAACTGGGAAGGCGGCGCTGGGCACCAGACGGAGATTGGTGCAGCCGAGCACACTGTATGAAGCGACGTCCCCTTGGGCACCTTAGGTAGGTGAATGACAGGTTATAAAAAACTGTTTTATGTGCTAATAGAGCCACAGGCAGATTTAATAAGCACAGTTTCGGATTCAGGTTATTAGTACGGACCTGGCCATATGTTTAGGTTATAGGCCTAAAATGTCATGACAGAATCCCTTTAAAAGACCTCTGGGGGACAATGAAACATTTTTATCTTTACATTTTGCACTGTGGTGCAACCAAGGAGCCCCAGTCCACAACTAGATAGGAAGGCACATTTATAAAGCTTAGTTCTTCAAGAATGAGATATACTGATTTGATCTGTGGTATGTCAACATACGTATCAGTGATACAATCAGAATTCATCATATTACAAAAAAGCCACACTTGTAGGAAAATGACATGGTTTAAATGACGTTTTTATGTTAAAGATATTTTAGCAAATTTTTTTTTTTTTAGTTTTTCATGCCATTACCTCTATTTAACCATAAAATCCTGCAGTTTTCGCAATGGCCACTAAAAATAATAATAAAATGTATTTATATAGCGCCACCATATTTCGCAGCGCTTTACAAATTCATAGGGTTCATGCACGAAACAAAAGTAACTGGCTAATATACAACTGAAACACTAGGAGTCAGGGCCTTCCTCGCAAGAGCTTACAATCTATGAGGAATTGGGGGTGACACATAAGGTAGTTGATTGTGATAAGTAGGATTTGAGCCATTATTGAACTGACAGGAGTGGTGCCGGCCAATCTGCTTCGGGTTTGGGACTACTAGAGGATAGAGTTCAGGCCAGAGGAGTTGGTGGAAGGAGGTTTAGTCGGGGAATAGTCAGTTTAGGTAGCTTGATAAGCCTGCCTGAAAAGATGTGTTTTTAAGGCACGTTTGAAGGTGGAGAAGTTGTGAATTGACCTAATATTCCGGGGCAGAGTATTCCAAAGAGTGGGTGCAGCTCGAGAAAAGTCTTGAAGACGGGAGTGAGAGGACTAAGGCTACTTTCACACTGGTGTTTTGGTTTCAGTTTGTGAGATCCGTTCAGGGCTCTCACAAGCGGTCCAAAACAGATCAGTTTTGCCCTAATGCATTCTGAATGGATAAGGATCTGCTCAGAATGCATCAGTTTGCCACCGTTCCGCTTTGGAGGCAGACACCAGCTTGCAGCGTTTTGGTGTCCGTCTGACGAAACTAAGCCAAACGGATCGGTCCTGACACACAATGTAAGTCAATGGGGACGGATCAGTTTTCACTGACACAATAGAAAACTGATCCGTCCCCCATTGACTTTCAATGGTATTCAAGACTGATATGTTTTGGCTATGTTAAAGATAATACAAACGGATCCGTTCTGAACGGATGCATGCGGTTGTATTATCTGAACGGAAGCATTTGTGCAGATCCATGACGGATCCGCACCGAACGTGAGTGTGAAAGTACCACTTATTGGTCTGTACAGATCAATTTATTGCAGTTATCTCCTTACCCTTACAAGCAGGATTAGAATGACAGCACCTGTGTGTATAGATAAGACATGATCCACCATTTACAATAGGCGATTGTCTAAGCTTGCTTGTAAAATGACTTCTGCACAGGTCACAAAGCATGCCTAAAAAACTCTCCCATAGAAGTCAATAGGGTCCCCTCCAGTCCATTGTGTCTATGGCACATGGGGCTGCCATAAAGCAATTATTTAAAGGGAGTCTGTCAGCAGATTTACCCCTTTTTAACAGTTGCCATTCCGCTGTAGCCGCAAAACAGATGATTAACACAGTACCTTTATATGCTTTGGTGGGCTTTTAAATATGCCAAAAATGAACTTTGATGAGGGCTCGCAAGTGCCCAGGGCGGAGTCCACCGGGTTGGAGCCCAGGCAGCTCTGCCTCTTCGGCTCTTATCCCCGCCCAGCCTCCTCCTCTGCTCGCCTATCTGTTGTCTCTCCCCCTCAGCGAGATCCGCGCCGATGCGATAACTTCCTTGGCCGGGGCATGCGCACTGCCATGCCCATTGCTGACATGGCATCGCAGTAGCTTATGCGCATGCCCCGACCAAGGAAGTCATCGCGTCGGCGCGGGATCTCGCTGAGGGGGAGAGACAACAGATAGGCGAGCAGAGGAGGAGGCTGGGCGGGGATAAGAGCCGAAGAGGCAGAGCTGCCTGGGCTCCAACCCGGTGGACTCCGCCCTGGGCACTTGCGAGCCCTCATCAAAGTTCATTTTTGGCATATTTAAAAGCCCACCAAAGCATATAAAGGTACTGTGTTAATCATCTGTTTTGCGGCTACAGCGGAATGGCAACTGTTAAAAAGGGGTAAATCTGCTGACAGACTCCCTTTAAATGCTTACTAATTGCAGTTAAGAACAGCTCAGGCAAGATGACCGCCACCATAATCATGTTCAGCAAACAGAATAAGAAAAAGAGATATGTTTTGCCATCTACAAAATTTGGTGACACATTCCCTTTACGACAAGGGATATATAACTGCCCCACTATGCATCTACTTACCTTTAAATCACATTTCAAATAAGAGAACAACTATGCTTTACACCTTGGGGAGAAATACAAGTTTAACCACTGATTGGGATGGTTGTAATTTAATGCTTCCACCAAAAAACAAAAATCACCAATAAATACAGGCCATCTTAGGCTACTTTCACACTAGTGGCATGGACCTCCGGCAGGCTGTTCAGTCGGGTGAACAGCCTGTCGGATCCGTCCTGCCGCTAGTGATCGTGTGCCCCTGGACTGCCGCTCCGTCCCCATCGACTATAACGGGGGCGGGGAAGAGTTCTGGCAGCGCACGGCAAGAGGCTGACGGAATAAATGTTGAACATGTCGTAGTTTTATTCTGGCAGCCTCTCGCCGTGCCTCCACCCCCATTATAGTCAATGGGGACGGAGCGGCAGTCCTGGGGCACATGATCACTAGCGGCAGGACGAATCCAGCAGGCTGTTCACCCGACAGAACAGCCTGCCGTTGGTCCGTGCCGCTAGTGTGAAAGTAGCCTAAAAGGACAAGCCATTTAGAAACCGGAGAAACCGCTTGCAGAATGAAGTCTCTCTGGAGATCAGTAGATCTGGGAACGATGCATGTAACCTCTACAGATAAAGTCCATGGATGTGTCTCAGTTCAGGCTCCAGAAGGGACAACTGTGTCAAGTTGTTTTTTTTTAGTTTTTTTTTAAGTTTGTTGTTTCATATTTGCACTCTTTATCCTCAAAATAAATACTTTGTTTGACAGGCTATTAGTGCACAAAGAAGCAGATTTACCCTTCCAGGAGTCTGAAGAAAAGTTTAAAAAACTTACAGGGTTATGTTTGTTGACTTGTGAATTGAGATGTGAATAACATTCGAGGGCAATGAGAAAATTTGATGGCTGAGTCTCAAGTCTTCAACATGGCTACACTAAACAAATGCAGGTATATGAACATTGCTCTATACTGTGTAGAGTATAATAAGCTTCCAGTATTTAACAAGTATAATGTAAGTTCATCACAGCGAAGTTTTCAAACGTGTATCAATCAGCAATTTCAGCAAATGACTGCAAGAGCAAGAAAATATGCTAGAGATGAAAACATACAAAAACAGTACAATGAAACAAATGATAAAAAAAGAAGCTGCTGCTGGAACCAAGTACAGTAGCACATTTGGCAAAATGACTTGTACATCACCCGGCGTTGCCCCAGTCATATGCAAAAAAACAAAACAAAAAGAAAAACGTATGAGTGAAGCACTTCATGCAAAAGACCAACCACTGAAACAAGCCATTTAGACCACCAACCTGGCTGGCACCTTCTTGGGAATTATCTCCTGAAAGTTCATCTTTCTTTTGGCTCTAGGTCAATCAGCACAACACTATATTAGTCATGAATTTATTGGAAGGATATACTAATAACCCTGCTGCCAAATACAGCAGAAACATGCAAAGTAAAAGTTCAGAAGAGATGATGCTATTCACTTGATATTACATCTAATGAAAGCAAGAAAACAGCCTTTAAAGATGCACTCTACCAAAAAATGGCCAGTATGTCAATCTTCTGAAGCTTTAGATCCCCACGATTCCTAAAATAATCATGCTTGTCACCTTGGATCAATAGCCCCATTAAACAGGGCTGCAGAATCTCATACATCAACAAGGTGAGAACAATGAAACTATCTAGGAAAACAGTGCAAATGTAAAGAAACTAAGCAGAATCGCTTATCCAAGACCTTCTGAAAAATGGAAGCATCGACCAGACAAGTGCAGAGAGTGGGAGCTGCCCATGTCTGCTAGCTTTGATAGCAATCTCCTAACAATAGGTTTGGTCTCTGGGAGTGAACTGGTTTACCTTGCTGGTTGAAGGTAGATTACATGGGAGTACTTCTTTAAAGACTGAAATCATACATTTATAAATTTCATATGATGTTCCTCCGAGAAATACCAAATATAACTACTACCCCTCATTTTGTGATAATGGACATGAAAATGCAATTTAAAATTAGAAAGCTTATTTTGCATTCTAATTTTCCACAATTTTTTATTTTGTAGCTACAATTTTTGCCATTTGTTGAAGCCCAAGTAAAGGAAGACCATTGCCTCGTCCTTCACTATACTACCCACCTCTTAAAATAGAAGGACAGAAGAAACATAACTATTCAACCATGTGACCAAAACTCTAGATTTATGGAATATTTCTAACAAACTACAGTATATTCTGTTGTGAAGATTTATATATTTTTTTTTTTACAACTGAACACATCCATGTTAGGAAGGTTACAGCAGTTGTACAGTTTGGAAAACTCATTGTCATAAAGCCAATGAGTTCCTTATGGTCCCTTTACACGGGAAGTGTTCCTTCCAGACAATCTGCTGATCGCTAGTGGAGGAGCAATCGCTAATGCCAGCATTCTTCTCCTTACTGTCTCATTGTTTCCCGGCAGCAGATCATGTTTACACAGAACGATCTGCCACCGGGAAACTATGATCTTTTGTGCTGCACAAAAGATCCAATTACCCGATGAAAAAGTGCATTGATCGTCATTAGGTAATTGGCGGTGCATTTACACCGCCAGATCATCGCTAACTAACGTTACTAGTAATGCTGGTTAGCGATGATCTGTTCAATTGTCGGCCCCTGTAAAGGGCTCTTCAGGGTGGAGAGCAGTTAAAAGTGTATTCCGGTTTTACCATATTGATTGCCTATCGTCAGGTCACCAATATTAAATCAGGGGGTCTGACTCCCGGCTCCCCTGCTCTGCAGCAGTTTGAAGAGGCCGTGGTGTTTTCTTACTTGCCGTCTACACTGCAGTGTCACAATGCAGCATAACTACAACTGCTCCATCCCATTCAAACGAATGTGACAGAGCAGCTGTAATTACATTGTTTTGTCCCCACTTGAATAGGACAGTCATTGTAGTTACACTGCACCGCTGCTGAATTGTCAACGGTGTTCAGGTTAATAATGAAAAGAACACAGCGCTCACCGGCCTCTTCAAACAGCTGATTGGCGCGAGTTTCAGAAGTCCTACACCCAGCGATCTGATACTGCTGAATTATACTGAAAACTTTCTGTCAAGATTTTCCACAGATAACTGCTGTGGACTCAAGAATGGGGAACTTTGTGATTACGGTAGCTTATTTTCAAGGAACCTTTCCAGAGTGGAGAACCCCTTTAATCTCTGACTAAATTAAAGGGGTTGCATCAGATTAGAAAACCTGACAGAAACAGTAACACTCGAGCATAGGTTGTGCCGGATAATGCAGCTCACACCCATTCTTCACTCGATCTAGAGGATTTTTTTTTCATAGAACAGTATGGCTTTAGGAGTCGTTAGGACATACTGAGGTTGGATAATATCACTACACTATAGTCACAAATCACAAGTCTCTTCAAAACGAGATTTTTGTATAACTTACCAGTAAAATCTCTTTCTCGCTCTTTCCTTGGGGGACACAGAAGACTTTGGGTATAGCTCATCTCCATAGGAGGCGTGACACTAAGTGAAAACTGTTAAGCCCCTCCTCCACAGCTACACCCTCAGCCTGGAGAGAGAGACTGCCAGTTGCGTGTCCAAGCAGTGAGAAAAGGCAAAGTCCAACAAGGAACCAACAAGCCAACTACCCAACGGGTAACAAAAACTCGGAAACTGTACAGAGAAAAACAATGAATGGGTGGGTGCTGTGTCCCCCAAGGAAAGAGCGAGAAAGAGATTTTACTGGTAAGTTATACAAAAATCTCGTTTTCTCGCCCAGTTTCCTTGGGGGACACAGAAGACCTTGGGACGTTCAAAAGCAGTCCAAAAGGGGGAGGGACCACAGCACCAAGGTGAAGCACCCGAAAGGCATCAATGAACCGCCGCCCGCAAACCCAGGCGGGGCAGGCAGCATCTGCCAAAGTCAGAGTATGCACCCTGTAGAACTTGTCAAGGCGTGCAAGGTAGACCTGTGGCCGCCTTGCCCAAATGCATGGCCGAAGCCCAATGCCTCCGGCCCAGGAGGCACCGACCGCTCTGGTGAAATGAACGGTGACACCAAGACAGAATCCTGCCCTAGGTGCGGAAACCTCAGCAATAGCCAATCTGAGCAAGCGGAGGACAACCACCCTGGAGTCCGTCAACCCTATGCACAGACCTCCTGGAAACCCAAGAGGCCGAACATCTACAAGAGTCGGAGATCTCCAAGTAAAAAAACGGCAAGGCCCAAACAACGTCCAAATAGGTGAGGTGTTGAAGCGAAAGGCAAACACCACCTTCAGAAGGAAGGAAGGAAGGAAGGAAGGAACGAAGAAAAACGGGATGTAGAACAGCCCTGTCCTGGAAAAGACAGAAGGCTCGTAACAAAAAAAGGGCCATTCCGGCACCCGTCAGAGACACGACTGATACAGAACACAACCGTACCGGACAGAAGGGGTAGAGAGAACCTCTGTAACGGCCCCAAGGACAAGATTGGAGCGCCGAGAGCTCAGTATATAGTCCCAGGGCGGTACCGAAGGACAGTACAGAGGAACCAAAGAGCCACTCCGAGGAAGAAGGTCTTGGCAGGCCCAGAGGGCCGGGAACGCTGGAAGAGGAAGAACAGCGCCGACACTAGACACCCCAAGTAAACGACAGAACCATGGGGAGAGAAATTCAGAGTGGGGAATGCACAGCTTCCCACAGAACCCCATACAAAAAAACCCTAAGCCTTACGACAGATCCTGGACGAAACACAGCCAGGAGTGGACAGTAGCGAACCCGCTGGAGTCGCCTGGCAAGCGGGCGAAAACCCAATGTGATCAGGCGCAGACCAGTAACACGGGCAGAAGGGTCGACAAACCTAGCCCCTGTCGGCCCTCGAACAACGTTGTCCCGTATCCACCCGAGTGGGGGAGCAGAGGACAGATGGAAAGAACCCAAAGGATCCGCCAGAGACCAGGAGAAGACAGGCAAAAGTCCATGCTGATGTAACCACGTTGTACAGCCCCGGTGTGGGAGATCAAAGGACAATCTGGATCGAAAAAGGTAGTCCCCCCAAGTTATCAAGAAGGCAAGTCTACAGCAGGACCATGCAATCTGCACTCAGCGGAAGGATAGCACGCGGTAGACTCGGTAAATAGGCACACAACTAATACAGCCAGTGTGAACCAGGGAGACAGCACGAGGCCAAAAGGAACACCGGAACCATCCACATGAACAACCATGCTCTCCCCAGAGGGGAGGACAGTGAAAGAACAGCCTCTGAAGTCCGGCGGGAAGCCACATCGGAGTGATCCGTACCGAGCGGGAGCCAAACAAAGCCGGCGAGATAAGGCAGTGGAGACAGAGGCCGGCATAACACCCTCCAACCGAAAGGAGGAGGGGTGGGCAACAGGGAAGCCACTAGGCCAGCTGAAAAGCAGAACCCGCTACACTGAGAGACGCCCGGTCCACCGCCTCGCAGAAGGCGAATACCTTGGCGAACCCAAGGCGGAGGTCCTCCGGACCTGGGTAATCGAGCACCCAAGAGAAGTTGGGTGACCTTCCAGAGAATAGCAGCCCGAACCTGGCAGCAGATCAGACAGAAGCGCAGAGGCGCCAAGAGGAAGGACTCATACCACACTGCATCCGAAGAGGAGGAAATTGCAGCAGGCAAGGGAATCGCAGTCCTGCACGAGCCAACGAAGAATTCGAGAGGCGCTGCAGACAACAGCACTCTCGAGCATGTGACCACTAGCGCAGGGGAACAATGCCGCGGGAGGACGAATGGGTACGTATCTAGGGACCACGAAAGGAATGAGTACCACCCAGCTAGGTGCAGTAGCGAACAAGTAGAGCCCGTCTACTTATAAAAAAGGTATGTACCTTGAATACATTGGGCATTCATCTGCTGTTTGTTGGACACCACCTCAGGCCCACACAGTTGGACCGAATGAGCTCTTTAGAGAATAGTGCAAGGCTTGCTGGAAGCACCATATCCCAAGAGAAAAAAGTACATCTCAGGATAAAGGGGGGCATACGGACGAGTAGCCCCGTAAGCAGTGAGAAGGCCAACCCACCAATGGGAGGAGAAGGCATACACGGCCCAAACAACGGATAGAGCGCACAAGAAAGTCCGCCCACTGCAAAAAATAGTCACTCAGCGAAGAATCAGCCAGAGTCCAACCGTAACAATGGAAGTGCAAAGTGCAACCCGAAAGGTAGTCATGCACAAGACTAGTACGGCATGCGATGGAACGCAAACAGTCCGCCCAGAAAAGGGGGAAAATGTACCTGGCAACCACTGCAGAGGCCTGCCCAAAAAAAGGGGGGGGATGCCAAGGCCAGTACCTACTCCGGAAAGGTAGGACATACCATACTCCGCCCAGAAGGGGGCCATGCCCATGGCCGCACATATCCAGCAGAACGCAGGAAGGTCCACTTTAGTGAAAGGGGGCATGCACAGGTTATTCTATCATTAAGTGATTGTGCAAAAATCCACCCAACACCGAATGTCGTGAGAGTGCACCACTCCGCCAATGAAGGGGGACGTGTACCAGTCCAGCACAGCATAAACAAGGACAGCCGTGGATCGTGTGAGCGTGCAAAATGCCGCCCATGGAATAATGGGGGGTTAAGCACAAGACCAGCACCGTATCCAATGGAAGTGCCAGCATTCCACCCAAGTTAGAGGGCATGCTCATGACCGGCAACGCATCCAGTGAGTGCAGTAATCCGCCCAGAAAAGGGGGTCATGCACATGGCCAGCCACGCATCCAGTGAGAGCGCCGCCACGGATGAGAGTGCACGTATGTCGCCTGAGGAAAGGAGACATGTCCATGGCCGGCAGCGAATCCAGTGAGAGTGCGGCACACCGCCCACGGAAGGGGGGGGGGGGGGGGGGTGGTGGTCATGCAGATGGCCTGCAACGGATCCAGTGAGAGTGCAGTGTACCTATGAAAGGGGTTCACGCACACGGCCGGCACCGTATCCGGTGAAAGTGCAGTATTCCGCCTATGGAAGGTTTCATGCACATGGCCGGCAGCGAATCCAGTGTTCCGCCTATGGAAGGGGAACGTGCACATGGCCGGCACCGTAACCGGGGAAAGTGCAGTATACCTCCTTATCCGGGGAGAGTGCAGTAGACCTCTCATGGAAGGGGTTCATGCACATGGCCAGCACCGTATCCGGTAAGAGTGCAATATTCCACTTATGGAAGGGTTCATGCACAAAGCCGGCAGCGAATCCAGTGAGTGCAGCGTCCCGCCTGTGGAAGGGGGTCGTGCATATGGCCAACACAGCATCCGGCGAGAGTGCAGCAGTCCGCCTAGAAAAGGGGGATCATGCACGAGGCCAGGCCGCAGCCAGGGAGAGTGCAGTATTCCGCCTAGGAAGGAGGGTCATGCACCTGCAGCCACCAGAACTGGAGTGGGTGACGAAGTCTGGTCAGAAAAAAATCTGCATGCACTTGGCCAGCGCCGAATCCCGGGCGAGGGCAAGAAAAAAAAACGCCTGGGAGGCGCCGCGGCCGGGGAACACGACACACCGCCTAGAGAGGGGGGCATGCATACAGACAGCAGTACTGAACTGATGAGGCTGCCGCGTCCTGCGCAGCCCACAAGTCCAGTTATTTAAAACAAATTAATAGTATTTTTTTTTTTTTTTTTTTTTTTTTTTATTATTTTTATTATCATTATTATTTATTTATTAATATTACAGCCTCCCTGAGGCAGAAAGATGGCCACCATACAGGGGCACAGGTCGTACAGGCCCTCAGGAGCCGGCCAATACCCAAAGGGTTAACCGGCATCTGGCCTGGGGGCGGCGCAGCGAACCCCTGGGGGTGGGGGAACCTCCAGGCGGGAAGAATCCGCGCCTGGAGAGTTCCCGCCCCCCCCCCAGAGGCTAGAATGTTGCGGCCTAGTAGGCCGTGAAGCCGGGGCCTAAATTTTAGCGTCGCCCGGCTGACCGGGGCCGCAAGTATTTAAAGTATCGGCCGGGCCTAAGCCGGCCGCGGGAGCCCCCGTACCGGTCGCGGGTGCCCAACCCGAGCGCCGGAAGTGCGCAGCAGGCCGCTGAACAAACTATGCAGCGCCCCGGCCGGCCGGAATGCACCGACGGCCGGCCGGGACCTGTTGGAACACAGCGCTATCCAATGCCGGCTGCGGGAGCCCACCCGGCAGCCGGGAGAATCAGGGACCCGAGAGGAGCGTGAGGTGCGGCCCAGTAGGCCGCGATGTCTGGGCCCAAAGTTGCGGCGTCCGGCCAACCGGACGGATGGTCGGCCGGCCTAGTTATAGCATAGTGCGCACATGCAATGCAGACCGCGGGTGCCCACCCCGCGGCCCGGAAAAGTCAGGGGCCCGAGGAAAGAGCACCGGATGGTGCGGGCCAGCAGGCCACGAAGCCTGGACTAAATTTTGGCTGCGCCCAGGATTACCCATGCCGTCAGGAGCGGCAGCAGGTCCTGAGCAGCGCACCGGTAAGCGCCCCCTCTTCGGTATGATCTATGGCGGGAAAGAGAGGGAGCAGATTGCCGCCTTGTGGCACCCCAGGGACCACCCTAGGTCCAGCAGGGCCACCCTATAGCCACTCTTGCTATAAGAGACAAACATTTTAAATCTGTCTTTGGTAAAGCAATGGGTAATGCCTAAACCTTGCACCTCTCCGCTCTCGGATAGGCTACCAGTATGGGGGTCAGTCACGCAGGAGACCGGGGAGGGAGGGGACGTAGGGCTGGAGAAGCCACTCTCTCACCACAGATGTCTTCACCCTCGGTCCGTTCCAGCAGGGTCGCCCCTTCAGCTACTGGCACCGTAGTGGCAGGACGCTGGAAGAGGGGCTTGGCGTGCGGGCGACCCTTGCGCTGGCGGGATGCAGGGGAGCTGGGCTGCCCTGGTCCACCTTGCCTTCTGTGGGGGAGGCAGCAGTGCGGGTGACCGGCACTGGCGCAGCTCAACCCCGGGAGAAACAGAGAGGTCTAGTGCGTCTCTGTTGTCCCGTATTCTGGAACAAAAAGAAAAGAAAAAGTAAAAATCAAAAATTTTAAAAACAACAAAGGAGAAAACAGCCCTGCAGTAGCAGGGAGTGTCTTGCCTCCTTGGACACTAAGCAAAAACTGGCAGTCTCTCTCTCCAGGCTGAGGGTATAGCTGTGGAGGAGGGGCTTAACAGTTTTCACTTAGTGTCACGCCTCCTATGGAGATGAGCTATACCCAAGGTCTTCTGTGTCCCCCAAGGAAACTGGGCGAGAAATGCCAATTATTTGCTTTAAAAGTTGACATGTTTCAGGAGGATTATAAAATAACAGAGAAAAAACCTCTGGTTATATTTCTTACTGTGAGCGCTGCTAGGCCTTCGTGAAACGGGTTCAATTCACACCAAGCAAGTAAAATAAAGTTAAGGGACTGCGCTGCTCTCCTGGAATCCACAAACAAAAAGTGAGATGAGATAAGGAAGGAGAATTGGAGGAAGATCTGGCACCGGACTTAATTTTTGTTTGTGGATTCTAGGAGAGCAGTGTTACATGTTTCAGGAAGAAACCAGACAACCCTCGGGATTTGCATGCAATAAAAAACTGGCAAGTAAAAAATTATCACACCAAGAAGGAGTAGTTGGAATTAAATAAAACTTTCTATGTGTAAATGTTATGTTGATATACGGAAGGGATTACAATACTACAATGAAAGAAAACTGTACAATTGAAAGGAGGCTCTATTACCCCGTTAGGCCGCCTCTAGCCTGGATACAAGATGAGATATGGTTGGGCATGGAGGCATGCAGGTTCTGTAAGGTATCCTGGGGCAGATTTGCCCACAGATGTTGCAGCTGGGCCTGTAGTTCCTGCACACTCCTAGGTTTCCAAAGCTGACCTCCCAGCTGGTCCCATAAATGCTCGACTGGCAATAAATCTGAAGACCGGGCAGGCCAAAGAACTGGTGCATCTGGTGGTACATATTCCTGGGAAACCCTTGGTGTGTGTGGGTGGGTGAGCATTATCCTGCTGAATGTCAGTTGGAATCAATGCCATGAGAGGCAACACGTGGGCGCAGAATACATCCTGCACATATCGATGAACTGTTAATGTTCTAAAGAGAACCTGGATTTTTCGAAAAAGAAGATATGGTTCCAGTCCATAGAAGTCCAGGTTTCTCATTCATACCACTGCAAACGAAGGTGACAGTGGCTGGCTGTCAATGGCAGGACACAATAGGTGCTGTGACACCAAATTTCCTTCTGCTAAGCACCTGGAAATGGTCCAGGCAGAGACAGGGTTGTGTAATGAAGATGCTCGTCGGAGGATCACACAAACTTCTCTACTGCTAGTCTGTTGGGCCGCCTGTTTGCTCTATGTGCGTGCCCTCATGTAACCACTACTCCCAACACCACCTGACAGCTATGTTCAGAACAGCCTACATGGCTGCAATTAGTTGAAAAAAAATCATCCTGCTTCTCTCTTTCTAATGACACACCTCCTTCTCCAAGTCTGCTAACTGGGCAAAATGTCTCTGAGAACATCATAGAGCCATGTCTAGCAGTCAACGATCTCTCACCAAAAATGTACGCTTCCCCAAAGTAGCCTATGAGAGCCTTTTTTTTTTTTAATAGGACAGCAGGGGAAGCACTTATACACCATATAGCGACCTGACCCGGTGTCTAATCAGACCACACCTATTGACAAATCCCACACCACTGCTCTGGTTATCCCAGCAGGGATCTATTACCTGGCTGCAGAGGGAAAGTAACATAGTAACATAGTACATAAGGCCGAAAAAAGACATTTGTCCATCCAGTTCGGCCTGTCATCCTGCAAGTTGATCCAGAGGAAGGCAAAAAACCCCTGTGAGGTAGAAGCCAATTTTCCTCACTTTAGGGGAATAAAAATTCCTTCCCGACTCCAATCAGGCAATCAGAATAAATCCCTGGATCAACGACCCCTCTCTAGTAGCTATAGCCTGTAATATTATTACGCTCCAGAAATACATCCAGGCGCCTCTTGAATTCCTTTATTGTACTCACCATCACCACCTCCTCAGGCAGAGAGTTCCATAGTCTCACTGCTCTTACCGTAAAGAATCCTCTATGTTTGTGTACAAACCTTCTTTCCTCCAGACGCAGAGGATGACCCCTCGTCACAGTCACCGTCCTGGGAATGAATAGATGATGGGATAGATCTCTGTACTGACCCCTGATATATTTATACATATTAATTAGATCTCCTCTCAGTCGTCTTTTTTCTAAAGTGAATAACCCTAATTTTGATAATCTTTCAGGGTACTGTAGTTGCCCCATTCCAGTTATTACTTTAGTTGCCCTCCTCTGGACCCTCTCCAGCTCTGCTATGTCTGCTTTGTTCACTGGAGCCCAGAACTGTACACAGTACTCCATGTGTTGTCTGACTAATGATTTGTAAAGTGGTAGGACTATGTTCTCATCACGGGCATCTATGCCCCTTTTGATGCAACCCATTATCTTATTGGCCTTGGCAGCAGCTGCCTGACACTGTTTTTTGCAGCTTAGTTTGCTATTTATTAAAATTCCTAGATCTTTTTCCATGTCAGTGTTACCGAGTGTTTTACCATTTAATAAGTACGGGTGACTTGCATTATTCCTTCCCATGTGCATAACTTTACATTTGTCAGTGTTAAACCTCATCTGCCACTTATCTGCCCAAGCCTCCAATCTATCCAGATCCCTCTGTAGTAGTATACTGTCCTCTTCAGTGTTAATTACTTTACACAGTTTAGTGTCATCTGCAAAAATTGATATTTTACTATGCAAGCCTTCTACAAGATCATTAATAAATATATTGAAGAGAATAGGGCCCAATACTGACCCCTGAGGTACTCCACTAGTGACAGTGACCCAATCTGAGTATTTACCATTAATAACCACCCTCTGTTTTCTATCATTGAGCCAGTTACTTACCCACTTAGACGTTTTCTCCCAGTCCGAGCATTCTCATTTTATATACTAACCTTTTATGTGGTACAGTGTCAAATGCTTTGGAGAAGTCCAGATACACGACATCCATTGATTCGCCGCTGTCAAGTCTAGAACTTACCTCCTCATAGAAACTGATTAAATTTGTTTGACATGATCGATCCCTCACGAAGCCATGCTGATATGGCGTTATTTGCTTATTTCCGTTAAGATGCTCTAACATAGCATCTCTCAGAAAACCTTTAAACAGTTTACCCACAACAGATGTTAAACTTACCGGCCTATAGTTTCCAGGCTCTGTTTTTGGACCCTTTTTGTATATTGGCACCACATTTGCCATGCGCCAATCCTGTGGGACATTCCCTGTCAATATAGAATCTGCAAATATCAGAAATAAGGGTCTGGCTATGACATTACTTAATTCCCTTAGGATACGGGGGTGTATGCCATCCGGTCCTGGCGATTTGTCTATTTTAATCTTTTTAAGTCGCTGTTGCACTTCTTCCTGGGTCAGACAGGACACTTTTAATGGGGAATTTATTTCAACATTCGGCATGTCATCTGACAGTTTATTTTCCTCAGTGAATACACTGGAGAAAAAAATATTTAACAGCTTTGCTTTCTCCTCGTCGCTCTCTGCGACTCCCCCCTCATTACTCTTTAACGGGCCGACACCTTCAGATTTATACTTTTTGACATTTATATAATTGAAGAACATTTTAGGGTTAGTTTTACTCTCTTTGGCAATTAATCTCTCAGTCTCTAGTTTGGCCGCTTTTATTAGTTTTTTACATGTTCTATTTTTTTCCTTATAGTTTTTCAGTGCTTCCGTGCTACCTTCCTGTTTTAGTGTTTTATATGCTTTCTTTTTGTCATTTATTGCTTTCTTTACAGTTCTGTTTATCCACATTGGTTTCTTTTTGTTCCTTAACCTTTTATTCCCATACGGTATGTACCTCTCACAATGAGATTTTAGGATGCTTTTAAAGATATCCCATTTTGTGGCTGTATTTTTATTTGTGAGGACTTTATCCCATTTAGTTAGGCCTGTGGCCTCTCTTAGTTGGCTAAATTTAGCTTTTTTGAAGTTTGGTATTTTTGTTCCTCCCTGTAGAAACACTCTCTTGAATGATAATTGGAAGGTTATTACTTTGTGGTCACTATTTCCCAGGTGTCCCCCAACCTGCACGTCTGTTGTTCTGTCAGGCCTATTGGTTAATACTAAGTCCAGTATGGCCATCCCTCTAGTCGGGCCCTGAACCAGTTGGGAGAGGTAATTGTCTTTGGTTATTGCCAAGAACCCGTTTCCTTTATGAGATATACAAGTTTCAGTTTCCCAGTCTATATCTGGGTAGTTGAAGTCCCCCATAATAACCACCTCATTATGATTTGCCGCCTCGTCTATCTCGTTTAGTAGTAGATTTTCTGTGGACTCTGGTATGTTAGGTGGTTTATAGTAAACTCCTATTAGTAATTTATTATTGTTTTTAGCGCCATGTATCTCTACCCACAGTGACTCCACATGTTCATGTCCCTCACTTATATCTTCACGGAGTGTGGTCTTTAGACCGGACTTTACATAAAGGCAGACCCCTCCCCCTCTCCGGTTTTGACGATCCTTTCTAAACAGACTGTAACCCTGTACATTAACAGCCCAGTCATAGCTATCATCCAGCCATGTCTCAGTTATTCCCACTATGTCATAGTCCTCCTCACACATCACTAATTCCAGTTCACCAGTTTTATTAGTCAGGCTTCTGGCATTAGTATACATACATTTGAGAGGTTTATGTATATTTTTTACTCTACACCTTTCCTTCTGAACTGTTCTAGTCCCTCCTTCCATTCCTCCCCCAGTCTCACTACCTTGCCCCCGGTCTCTATCTGCACTATCTTCCCATTCTATAACATAATTACCCTCCCCCCCGGTCCCTAGTTTAAACACTCCTCCAACCTTCTAGCCATCTTCTTCCCCAACACAGCTGCCCCTTCCCCATTGAGGTGCAGCCCGTCCCTACGATAGAGCCTGTAGCCTACAGAGAAGTCGGCCCAGTTCTCCAGGAACCCAAACCCCTCCTTCCTACACCAGTTTTTGAGCCACTTGTTAATTTCCCTAATCTCCCGCTGCCTCTCTTGTGTGGCCCGTGGTACAGGTAGTATTTCGGAACTTTGTCATTGGTTCCGATATGGACCATGACCGCTGGATCTTCTCCAGCCCCTCCCAATAATCTGTCAACCCGATCCGTGATGTGTCGAACTCTAGCGCCAGGAAGACAGCACACTGTTCGGCGATCACGGTCTTTGTGACAGATTTCCCTATCTGTTCCCCTAATAATTGAGTCTCCCACTACCAGCACCTGTCTGGCCTGCCCTGCTCTCCTGGGCCCCTGCTTACCGGAGCTGACATTCCCCTGACTGGCAGAGGAAGTGTCTGGCTGCGGCAGTGCCATCCCTGGACTGACATCCCCCTCATCTGCCAAACGTGCAAACTTGTTGGGGTGTGTCAGATCAGGGCTAGCCTCCCTGACACTCTTCCCTCTACCCCGCTTTCTTAATGTTACCCAGCTAGCTACCTCACTTTCCTCAGCCTCCTCTCTGTCACCCTCCCCCTCATCTACCCCAAAGAGTGCTTGCTCGGTGAGAAGCAAACTCTTTTGCAAATTGTCAATGCCTCTCAGTGTTGCAATTTGCCCATTTAGAGAATCGATTTGCGATTCCAAACGGGTAATTTGCTCACATCTTGAACAAAGATATGCACCCTTGAACTCCTGTTCCAGGACTGCATACATGTTAACAATACGTGATGCACCTGACCAGGGCCCGGATGGAAAAACCAGAGCAGTGGCGTGGGATCGGTCTGGTATCTGGGATGGTTGTAATACAGGAATCAGTAGTCAATTCATGAGAACATTTTCCACATTGCAGATATCCCTGATTATTATAAATGTGTACTGTGATAAATGGTTAGGGGAAGCACCAAAAAGCTGTAACATACTCCAATACCAACAACTTTAATGCACCAGATACAGCAGCAATGCTGATAACAGCACCTTTGGTTTTACAAAGAAATGGAGCTCTCTCTACAAACTCCACAAAACTAAGAACGTTTAGCCGCAGGCCTATTATTATAAGTGCAGGACTGATTTCACCATGGTCAGTAAAAGTTCTGTTGCATGCACTGTACGGTTGCACTGATAAATGGAGAGGTTCAATTTTGTGCAAGACATTTGGTAGAGTTCTGCAGGAAAAGTTTGTTCTGGCGACCAGTGGTGCCCTCAGTTTACAGACACCAATGCTATGAGAGGGAGATCACCCACTTGGGACTTCCCGAGTGCCAAATGGAAGGTGATTTGTAAATGCCGCCACTGCAGAAGCAACGTGTGGTTGGCCACGGCTTTTTGGCAATAACTGCTGATTACCTGGGATCATCTAAAGGCAACCAAATGCCCCTAGAAGAGCTGACAACCGGTTCAGTAAACGCAAGCCGTCAAATTGAACCACAATCCACCTAAAAAACTTGGCCAAAAAAAGAGAGCACATAGACATTATGTGATTTACATGTCTTGATGGACAATTGTAATTAAACGTGACTAAATACCAGCATTCCTGTGTGCCAAACAAGATACCTGCTGATACATCAGTAGTTTTAGGTAATCAATGGCTATTTGAAATGGTCAACAAAACAGACCCCCCCCCCCCCCCCCTAAAAAAAAACAACTAATTAAAGAGAGGTAGGGTAGGTAAAACTGGACTAGAGTATTGATAAAAACTTGCCGGTAATTCTTTTTTTTACCACTTGCTGACATTATTAACCTCCCTGGCGGTATGATTAGGTCAGGAATTTAGTACCAAAAGTGGTACCATTTTTTGAATAAATATTTTATGGACACAAATGACACAAGTGTCATCAAATGTCAGATCTGAGGTTATACAGTGTAATCCTCTCAGATTACACTGTATAACCTCTTTTATGTGTGTTTGTCACTTTTTATGTTTATATTTATTTGAATTTCCCGCCCAGTTCCGCTCCCATCCGCAGCTGTTGCTCGCAGGGAACGGAACCAGGAAGTCAAATGCCGGCCGGTGTATTGCCAGATCTCTATACCTTGTAAAAAATCTATACCGGAAGTGACACGGCAGCACAGGAATCAGCTGGAGGAGGATGTGCGCGGCGCTGCGCAAGCGCACATCCACTAACTGAGGAAAGAATCATTGCAGCGCCGCGATAGAAGTACTTCGTGCACCGCGCGTGCGCACTTAGGGGTATAGAGATTTTGCAGCGCAAAATGTTGCATCAGATCTCCCTACCCCTGAGTGTGCACGCGCGCACAAATCATCAGATCAAATCAGGATGAACTGCAACTGATTATTTGTGCGCGCGTGCGCACTCAGGGGTAGGGAGATCTGATGCAACATTGTGCGCTGCAAAATCTCTATACCCCTAAGTGCGCACGCGCGGTGCACGAAGTACTTCTATCTCGGCGCTGCAAAGTTTATTTTCTAAGCCAGTGGATGTGCACTTGCGCAGCGCACACCCTCCTCCAGCTGATTCCTGTGCGGCCACGTCACTTCCGGTATAGACTTTTCACAAGGTATGGAGATCTGGCAGAACACCGGCGCTCTCAGAGGAGGACATCGCCGGATCTCCGTCTCCAACAGCTCGCTCTCCCCCTCCGTCTCCAACAGCTCGCTCTCCCCCTCCGTCTCCAACAGCTCGCTCTCCCCCTCCGTCTCCAACAGCTCGCTCTCCCCCTCCGTCTCCAACAGCTCTCTCTCTCCCCCTCCGTCTCCAACAGCTCTCTCTCTCCCCCTCCGTCTCCAACAGCTCTCCCCCTCCGTCTCCAACAGCTCTCCCCCTCCGTCTCCAACAGCTCTCTCTCTCCCCCTCCGTCTCCAACAGCTCTCTCTCTCCCCCTCCGTCTCCAACAGCTCTCTCTCCCCCTCCGTCTCCAACAGCTCTCTCTCTCCCCCTCCGTCTCCAACAGCTCTCTCTCCCCCTCCGTCTCCAACAGCTCTCTCTCTCCCCCTCCGTCTCCAACAGCTCTCTCTCTCCCCCTCCGTCTCCAACAGCTCTCTCTCTCCCCCTCCGTCTCCAACAGCTCTCTCTCTCCCCCTCCGTCTCCAACAGCTCTCTCTCTCCCCCTCCGTCTCCAACAGCTCTCTCTCTCCCCCTCCGTCTCCAACAGCTCTCTCTCTCCCCCTCCGTCTCCAACAGCTCTCTCTCTCCCCTCCGTCTCCAACAGCTCTCTCTCTCCGTCTCCAACAGCTCTCCCCCCACAGCTCTCTCTCGCTAACATCTCTCTCTCCCCCCACAGCTCTCTCTCTCCCCCCACAGCTCTCTCTCGCTAACAGCTCTCTCTCTAATATCCAGGCATGCTCAACCAGCGGCCCTCCGGTTGTTGTAAAACTACAACTCCCACAATGCCCTGCTGTGGGCTCAGAGCTGTAGGCTGTTCGGGCATGCTATCTAATATCTCTCTATTGCAGAATGGGTTCAAAGAACAAAACTATGCATTACTTCACAGACACCCTGTGCTGCCATGCCAACTCTTACTGGGACTTTGCTGGTCTCCACTTCCTGGTCTCAGCTTAACACACAGGAAAAGGCAGGGGATGCCTGGAGACCCAGTAAGTGATAGAGAGGCAGCGTTTTAAGAAAATATTTCACCCATTCTGTACCTTATATTATCCTTTCAGTCAACCCAAGATGTCCATAGATTGAAAGATATTCATATCATGAGAGCAGCTCAATGATTTGTTGTCGCCTGAATAGGACCACACACAATATATGGGAAATACTGTGTATTCCTCACATACATTTTTCGTGGATGAAAGGTTTGAAATTGTGGCATATTGTAGAAGATTAAGGCATGGGCTACATGGCGATCTTGGCCATGACCACTGACGCAAATCTGAGGATCACATTTCGAATGTGCTACATTGTAGCATAATGAAAGTGAATGGCTTCACATTGCCACGACCATACAGCTGCACATAATACAGCAGGATTCGATTACTAGTGACTGTAGTGTTGCTACAGAAGTCCATTCACTATCACATGCGACCAATTTTCCACAAGCAAAACAATTTCTGTACTTTCCAGTGACTTACCTGCAATGACCACCCAAAGAGAACATTTACGTGTAGCAGTAGAGGAGCAGCAGGAAACCATAAAAAAAAAAAAAACTGCAGCAAAGCGCTCTGTACAATCATGTACGAAACTGAAAACCCCTGAATTTAAAGAGTGCAGTTTCAGTGGATCAAGGATGGATCCAAAACAAAAATAGAGATGAAAACGACATCAATGAAGGGCCTTCAACATGCAGCGAGGCAAATGCATAAACTGTATGTTTGCTCACAATGAAAGCTCTGTACTGCTATAGGTTTGAAGCCATGAAACAAAGGGTTCAATATAATTAAAAATCTTGGACCACCCCCCAATAGCTGTAAAATAAACAATGCTATATGTTTTGCTCTCCTGCTGTTCTGTGCCACTGCAGCTGTGTTCTCAGGAGTATATCGTAGAGCACAGCGAGTGGCTGCAGCAGTTACATGCCACTAACCTGCATATCACCATTGCAATCTGTAAACAATGGCAGACAGAAGGTTTTTTTATGGTATTTATTATTTTATTTATTGTATTTCTTTTTTATATATAAAATATATTTTTACTATTTTTTTTATTTTAGTAGATTATATTTGTTGTAAAAAGCACTGCAGTAATTTTTAAAATTTTAAACAAAATCAGGCTCTTATCTAAGATCTGAATTTACCATGGCCAACCTTTTTAAGACTACAAAAACATATTCATTGTTCATTTTCTTACTGGATTTCCACTTTCAGTCCATCAATCAACATGCTAAATGTATGTTTTAGGAGGAATACATGCAGAAACTACAGCTGTAAGTGATAATAGGTCAAACAGAAATGTAACTAGAAACCCAGCCAGGAAATGGTCTAAATTAAAGGGTCAATGCCATCAAAACTAATTTTATCACATGTGAACAACCTATGTGTCACTACTGTATGTAATATTTTCATATAAAAAGATGGATAGTTTTCTGGACAAAATTCTTTGAAGTCCCTCTTCATCTGTCTGGACTGTTAGCATGACTCAACTCTCGTCAAGCCATCACTGCGGCCAGAAAGGGAGGGGAGATGAGTGACTCAATAAGAAGATCCCACATTACACTAATGCAGGGCTCACCCACCTCTGGCACTAGTTGGTGTGAAACTACAATTCCCTGCACGCTCTGTTCACTTCTATGGGAGCTCCTAGAATGCACGAGCCAGTGTGCATGCTGAGAGGTTTAACTTCCTAACAGCTTGGGTGCCAGAGGTTGCTGACCCCTGCCGTCATGAATACAGTGCTCTTCTGTGGACATCTTCATCTAGACCTATCTAAAGAACACTTATCTCAATTGTACATCCACTATTACAGCTGTGGTAAAACTATGACTCCCATCATGCTCCATTCATTTCTATGGAGTTCTGAGAACAGACAGGCAAGTGTGCATCTTGGGAGTTGTAGTTTTAAAACAGCTGTAGTGCCGGGGGTTAGCCATCACAGCACTATCAGAATGAGCATTACCTTGCAGATAACATCTTTCTCTCACAGCAGCAGTAAACTGACAATAAATTGCCTACCTATACAGGAGGTCTCAATGCTGGTCTTGACTGTTACAGAAGAATTTTCAATGGTATAGTACTACGTAAACGCAACAGACAAAAAAAAAAAATGCACTTTCTGTGAATATTGAGTTATTTATAAAAAATAAAAAAAACTTCTGACAAAAGGTGTCTCGTTTGTATGAATAAATGCAATGTATTTTTTGCATGACATACATCTGTCTTACTTATTGTTCAGCGCATGTGCAACAGGATCCATCTAGAGGAAGCACAGACAGTGGTGATGTGGGTGAATCACCTCACTTCTGCCACATTGTGTCCTGTGGATGCAGCGGAGGACAAGTACTGATGTATATGCAACCACAGATGAGGACCTTCTACAATGCGGTGGAAGTTAGTTATTGACTGGCATACAGATGAATGATTAGAATAGTTCTTGCCAGGCAACATGTTTGCTAGTAACCAAAAGCAGTAATAGAAAAATATTTAACACACTAAAAAGGAACTGATCAAAAAATGTTTAATAAAATAAAAAATCATCCAATGGGAGAGCAAACGTTTGCCATCTGGAATACAAACGCAACACAACATAAGGTTCAAAAGGCTTCTATGAAAACTAATCACTACTTGTTTCCCAACTATGATAAAGTGGTATAAAGTTTTTAATAAAAATAAAAAAAAGTACCTCATTCTGCTCTTCATGTTCCAGAATGGCTTGCAGAAATGCCCTTCTTTCATGGCCTGAAGACTTCTGATCAAACATGCCCGCTTGAATGACTTTCTGATCAACATTCAGCTTGTATTTAGCTGCTGCAAGAATCTTCTCCTCCACACTGTTAACGGTGCACAGACGCAACACGCGCACCTCATTCTGTTGACCAATCCTGTGCGCTCTGTCCTGTGCCTGAAGGTCCTGGAAACCAACATACACAGTTAGATTTTTAACTCATTAAAGTAGAACTCTCAGCAAAATGTTTATTCTCTGACCTGCTAGAGAGTGATGTCATGTGACCAACTCTCTGATCTCCAACTGACACAGGACAAGAAGAGAGTTGCTTCTCTAGTCATTCCTATGAGACGGAGAGTGAGGCTCCCATAGGAATACATAGAGAAACGGACTTGTCCACACGTAAGATGCTGTGTTGTTTGGAGAGTCCGATTGCTGGTCACATCACACAGGTGAGAATCATAAGGGAGGTATAGCTCACAAATTCAGACACTGGTAATAAAATCACCTTCACTACAAATTACATCATGTTCCCTTCTAGCAGGTCAAAGAATAACATTTTTGGTGGGGGTTCTTTAACCCTTTCAGGACCAAGCCATTTTTCACCTTTCTGCCCAGGCCATTTTTTTTTTTTTTTTTTTAGCAAATCTGACGTGTCACTTTAGTATTATCACTGCCCTGATAATGTGGACTTGGAGATAAGTCCAAGAGAGGCGGTATATTAGTTATAGGGACCAGTCTGCGGAAGCCACCTTGACGCCTGGTAGATGGGCCCGACACAAGTTTGATCAAAATGCGCTAAGAGCTTCCATTGATCCATTTATAGTAGGTATCATATCACTTGAATTCAGAATGATCACCATTTCTCAGTTTTACTGCTTATATGTGTGTGCAGACATTCTTTTTTTTTTTATTAATTATGTTTGCTTTATGGATTTGCACCTATGACTTTGAATAAGAATATGCTAGTCTAAATTTTCTGATAATAAACTTTATTTGGTAATAACTTTAAAACACTTTTACTTATCCAGGCCATTCTGAGACTCGTCACATATGGTACTTCATGACAGTGGTAAAATTGAATAAAAAAAAAATGCATTTTTAAATTTATAAAAAAAAAAAATACCATATTTACCAAATAGTTGGAAAAATTTCCAAATTTCCATTACTCTACTTTTATAATAGATGGCAATAACTCCAAAAATAGTTACTACTTTACATTCCCCATATATCTACTTCATGTATGGATCATTTTGTGAATGCCATTTAGTTTTTGGGGGACGTTAGAAGGCTTAGAAGTTTAGAAGCAAATATAAAAAAAAAAAAAAAAAAAACAAATTTACAAAACCCACTTTTTAAAGACCAGTTCAGGTCTGAAGTCACATTGTGAGGCTTACATAATAGAAACCAACCAAAAATTACCCCATTTTAGAAACTAAACCCCTCAATGTATTCTAAACTGATTTTACAAACTTTGTTAACCCTTTAGGTGTTCCACAAAGCATTAATGGGAAATGGAGATGAAATTTTAGAATTTCACTTTTTTGGCAGATTTTCCATTTTAATCAATGTTTTTCCACTAACATAGCAAACAAAACTCGATATTTATTGCCCTGATTGTGTAGTTTACAGGAACACCCCATATGTAGTTGTAAACTGCTGTATTGGCACACAGCAGGGCGCAGAAGGAAAGGAACGCCATATGGTTTTTGGAAGGCAGATTTCACTGGGATAATTTTAAAGCTGCCATGTCACATTTGAAGACCCCCTGATGCACCCCTAGAGTAGAAACGCCAAAAAAAATGACCACATTTTGGAAACTACGGGATAAAGTGGCAGTATTGTTGGTAATATTTTAGGATACATATGATTTTTGGTTGCTCTAGATTACACTTTTTGTGAGACAAGATAACAAAAAATTGCGTTTTTGGCACAGTTTTTATTTTTAATTTACAATGTTCATCTGACAGGTTAGATCATATGGTATTTTTATAGAGCAGGTTGTTACAGACACGACAATACAGAATAGGACAACTTTTTGGGTTGTTTGTTTCAGTTTGACATAAAAGAATTTTGGAAAAATGTTTGTTTTTTGGGGCAACTGTCTTATGTAGGGGCTCATTTTTTTCGGTATGAGATGACTGTTTGATTGGTACTATTTTAAGGCGCGTATGACTTTTTGATCGATTGCTTTTAGAACTTTTTGTGGTGTAAGGTGACAAAAAAAATAGCTTCTTTTAAACTGTTTTATTTAATTTTTTATTACGATGTTCACCTGAGGGGTTAGGTCATGTGATCTTATTATAAAGCAGGTCGTTACGGACGTGGAAATACCTAATATGTATACTTTTTTTTTTATTTATGTAAGTTTAAACACAATGATATAATTTTAGAAACCAAAAAAATAAAAATCATATTTTAGTGTCTCCATAGTCTGAGAGACATAGTTTTTTCAGTTTTTGGGCGATTGTCTTAGGTAGAGTATCATTTTTGCGAGATGAGATGACTGTTTGGCACTATTTTGGGGTGCATATGACTTTTTGATCGCTTGCAATTACATTTTTTGCGATGTAAGGTGACAAAAAAAAAAGGCTTTTTTGACACAGGTTTTTTTTTTTTCACGGTGTTCACCCGAGGGGTTAGGTCATGTGGTATTTTTATAGAGCAGGTTGTTACTGATGCGGTGAAACCTAATGTCAACTTTTTTCTTTTTTTTACATTTAACACAATAAAAGCATTTTTGAAACAAAAAAAATAATCATGTTTCAGTGTCTCCATAGTCTGAGAGCCATAGTGTTTTTATTTTTTGGGAGATTATCTTAGGTAGGGGCTCATTTTTTGCGGGATGAGGTGACTGTTACATTGGTACTATTTTGGGGGGCATATGCCTTTTTGATCGCTTGGTGTTGCACTTTTAGTGACGTAAGGTAACAAAAAAAAAGGACATTTTTGAGATATATATTTTATTTTAATTTTTTTTAACTTGAAAATTATAAAAAAATAAAAATAAAATCAGTAAAAAAATTTTTACACAATTTTTTGTCCTACTCTGAGACTTTTGGGGGTCCGATCCCCTTTACAATGCATCACAATACTTCTGTATTGTGATGCATTGGACGTAAGTGTATTAGAGGCTCTACTGGAAGGCAGCCACGATGCCTAAGGAAGGCATCAGGCTGCCTTCTCTGCCATCGGGTCCCCGTCACAGCAGAGTGGGGACCCGATGGGCACCCCGCACACGTCTGAAGTCCGCACGTGCTGCGGTCAGTGCTAACCGCGGCTGTGAAGGGGTTAATGCGCAGGCATCGGTAATTTCAGCAGGGGTCCGGCTATCAGTGACTACCGGGCCCCTGCCTCGGATCGGGCGGGCGCAGCTCCTGCACCCGCCCGATCAGAGCGCCGTACATGAACTGGGGAAGGAACACTCGTCCGAGGTTAGTGTCGAAGACCATGCTCAGGAAGTCCATCCTCTGGCTGCGAAACAAGGGAGGACTTTGAGTGGTTCACCAGCCACCTGAACTGGGATAGCACGAACAGGGTGATGTGAGGCTGGACAGGTTGTCCACCTGGGACGGAGCCTTCACCAGAAGATCGTCTAGGTAGGATATTACTGCAACTCCCCTGGCACTGAGAAGTGCGACGAGGGGAGCCAACACCTTTGTAAAGACCCTCGGTGCAGACGCCAGGCTGGAGGGCAATGCCACGAATTGAAAATGCAGAGAACCTACTGCGAAGCGAAGGTACCTCTGATGAGACAGAGCTATGGGGACATGCAGATAAGCATCCCGGATGTCGATGGAAGACAGAAACTCGCCCCCCCTCGAGGGAAGTAATCACTGATCTGAGGGACTCCATGCGAAAGTGACTGACACAAATGAAATGATTGAGTGTCTTCAGAACCAAAATGGGGCGAAGAGAACCATCCTTCTTGGGAACAGTAAAGAGGTTTGAGTAAAACCCCTGAAAACGTTCCGAGGTCGGAAACAGGAACAATCACTCCATGCGTGTGAAGGGAATGAATGGCCTGAAAAAAAAAAAAAGCGGCCACCCGGGAGGGGGACCTGGGCAGAGACTATTGGAAGAACAGACCTGTGGGTAGGGCGGAGAATTCTATTTTGTATCCGGAGGAAACTACCTCCAGAATCCAGGCGTCGTCCACGCTTGCGCTCCAGTGATACTAAAAGGCGAGTAAACGACCCCCCGTCATGCAGATGGTGGCTTTGCAGACTAGGGATCGGAAGGCTTAGGGCGGGCGTGCCAGGAGGGCGTGGCCTTGAAGGAAGGGCGAACCAGCTTTTTGTCCTGATGGGAGGAGGAATCTTGAAAGGAGTGAAAAAGCTGTGATCGCGATGCAGACATAGGCCGGCAGCTGCGGTTCTGGGCCAGGAGGGAACTTTTCCCACCCGTGGCCTCAGAAATAAGATCCTCTAAATCAGGCATGTCCAAACTGCGGCCCTCCAGCTGTTCCAAAACTACAACTCCCAGCATGCCTGGATAGCTTGCAGCTATTAGAGCATGCTGGGAGTTGTAGTTTGGCAACAGCTGGAGGGCCGCAGTTTGGACATGCCTGCTCTAAATGCTTCCCAAAAAGCCTACCACCCAGGAAGGGGAGAGATGAGCGCCTTTTTGGAGGCAGCATCCGCCGCCCAGGCACAGAGCCAGACCGTGCGGTGGATGGCCACAGAGTTAGCGGCCGCACTGCTAATGCAGCGGGCCGATTCCAGGGAAGCATCACAAAGATACCGGGATGCCTGAAGAAGATGAGAGGCAAGGAGATGGAGCTCCCTCTGAGTAGAGAGGCAAGGACCAGACAAGCTGTTTGGCCCAGACTACACAGGTTCTCAGACTTGGACAAGGAGTCAATCTTCGTGTCCGACGGATCAGACAAGGAAGCAGTGTCGGACAAAGGAAGGGTGGTGGCCTCAGCAAGACGGGTCACCTGTGGATCTTCCTGAGGAGGGACAGACCACATATTAATGGACTCCTCGGAAAAAGGAAAGAGGGCATCTGAACTCTTTGCAGGCTGAAGGCGCCTATCCGGGTGACGCCACTCCTTGGCCAGGAGTGCGTTGAGATCCGTATGATTAGGGAAAACCAAAGCGGGGCGCCTGGAACAGCGGAATGATACGGATTCCTGAGCCGAAGAGAAGGGGTCTTCCTGCACGTGGAGAGCGTCCTTAACTGCCCTGATGATATCCTGCATGGCCGCAGACAGGGCTGTGCTCTGCTCCGATATCAGAGTTTCCCCCGAGGCGGCGAAAGGTGCGGTAGGGGAGGATTCGTCGCAAGCTTCAGACTGATCCTGGGAGTGACCCCAGGAAGCCGAGGATGAACGGGACATAGGTGTCTGAACGTAAGCGTGCCCCGTGCACGGAGAAGTCCCTAGGAGGAGCAGAGGCGGCCGCAATTTGGGCAGGCAAGCGGTCCAGCGACTCCACCATGGATTGGGAGAGTCAGGCAAGGTTCCCTATGGCTTGGGACAGGGAAGCGGCCCATTCAGGAGAAACTGAAACAGAAGGGGTGGTCAGGACGTCATAAGAGGGCCTCGGGGCAAGGCATTGCGCACAAACAGGGTCAGACTGACTGCATGGCAACTTTGTATTTCAACGGGAGCCCGGAAAATACGTGGCGACCCGAGGGGGGGCTGGGAATGGGAGTCTTCTCTGGAAGAGGACATGAGATCTGAGTGGGAGCCTGAAAAAAGAGAAGCAGCAAGCCAGAGGCTGTCCTTCCGGACCCCAGGTGCTATGTCCCCAAAGAGGTGCTGCAAAAGAGATCCTGGCAAGATGGGGGCCCCTTTCTTTTTTTAAACAGCAGGAGTTAAGTGTGGGAGAGTATGCAGGCGAGGAAAAAGTCAGGGCCTCGATTAATGAAGTGGCCGGAAGAGGTGCGCAGTTGGGGATGGAACTGTGGGCCCTCCGGAAAAGAAAAAACAGGCGTAGGGGGGCTCCTGAGGAGGGGAAAAACGGTGCAAAAGAAGCACCTGGGGCCCAAGGACAGGGCAGAAAAGATGCGGCCTAGTGCTGGCAGAAGCCAGGAACGAAGATAGAAGGGAAGGCCGTGGAGAGGCATGAGAACGGGGGGGGGGGGGGGGGGGGGGAAACAAGGGGGAAAGGGGAACCTCCCCAAGGCCCTAGAATAAAGTGAATCCCACCCCCTGGCCAAAAGAGATTAAACTAACCCGAGACCCCATGGAACAGGGACACAGGGGAAAATACCTACCGTCCGGCGTCTACAGGCGCCGCAGGGTCACCCCTTCGTCAAACTCTCACATGCATGGGATTGCAACCATGCCACTGCAGATGCAGTAATGGGGGACTAGGTGACCGGCAAGGTTCTCGCCCGCAGGGGGTGCAACTAAAGTGGGTATCCACGATGAAGCCCCATCCTGCAGCAGGCCGAGACCTGCAGAAGAAAAAAAAGAATAATATAAAAATAAAAAGCAGCAAGACCTGCAAAAAAAACAGCAGGTCATGTCTGCCTCCTACAGACAGTAGACTAAAACCGGTTAGTTAAGTGTCTGTGCAGGGGGTATAGCCCCATCTGGGTGGAGCCAACACTTTTCCTTTCTAGTGTCAGCCTCCTAGTGGCAGCTGGGCATATACCCATAATGTTGTGCCATTCACGAGAAAATATTTTACCCAAAAATTCTGCAGACAGTGTCAGCCGCCAACAGACACTAGGCTACAACTGATTATCCCAGTATCTGTGGGTACATTATAGCCACCGGAGGAGTAGTCAACACCTTTTTATGCCTAATGTCAGCCTCCTAGTGGCATGGCCTATATCTATGGTACTGTGTCCCCTAATAATAATATGGAGAAAAAAAATCTGGTATTTTTTTTCTTCATGGAATCATTATGGATACAGCTATACTAATTATATTTTACATAAGAAACGGGGAAAGCTTTTAACAATGAAGGGAATTTTATTAAAATGTCATAAATTTTTACTTTTATATGAGATCACTTGTATAATAAACCTGCACCATTTCTGTATTACAGTGTACTGTGAAGGCATCATGTTTCTGGCAAGGTGTAATAGCAGTATTGAGATAGCAGACCTGGGCACCCGTCACACTATCCCCAGCTTCCATAAAGGAAAGGAAAGCGAATGGGTGACAGAGAAAGCAACTTCACTTTGGCGCCTAATTTATAAGGAGGTGTGTGCCTCTTCATAAATTAGGAGCATCCTCTGGCAGCACTGGTGTACCAAAGAACGGCGTTTTACACAAATGACCCTCAATATTTCTGGTTTTACTAAATCTAATATGCATTTAAATATAAATGTCTTGGTGATTTTGTTTAAAAAAAATGAAAAAACTTATAGTTTTAACAATCAAAGTTTCCTAACCTGATGAGGATTCCAGTCGCTGTCAAAAATAACTACAGTATCTGCAGCCTGGAGGTTCAACCCCAAGCCTCCAGCTCTGGTACTCAGTAAGAAAATAAAGTACTGTGAGCCTTCTTCATTGAACTTCTTTAGCAATGCAGCACGATCCTCTGACTTTGTTGTGCCTTTGGGGGAAAAATAAATAAATAACACATTCTATAGTATAATTACATTTCAATGACAACCCAAGACCTAAAAGCCCCAACAGGATAACATAAATGCTTTACCTATTTAATATATACTGTAATAGCAGACTGATATACACAGTAGTTTTTAGAATATAAGAGGCACTTTTTAGCAAGAAAAAAAAAAAAACTTATAGTCTGCAGTCAGGGTGGTCCAGCAGTGCCATACATCCCTGACTGCCTACTTAATGATCCAGCAGAGCGCTCATACAGTGCAAGAGAGGTAGTGGTGCACCTCCAAAAACTATGATGAGATCTGATGGGTTTCCATCATGAAGCCTGGCAGGGCGCAAAATATTGTCCATCATTTCTTCCTGCAGCAGCAGGGGTGTGTATTATCTTCCTGCAGCAGCAGGGGTGTGTATTATCTTCATGCAGCAGCTGGGGTGTGTACTATCTTCCTGCAGCAGCAGGGGTGTGTACTATCTTCATGCAGCAGCTGGGGTGTGTACTATCTTCCTGCAGCAGCAGGGGTGTGTACTATCTTCATGCAGCAGCTGGGGTGTGTACTATCTTCATGCAGCAGCTGGGGTGTGTATTATCTTCCTGCAGCAGCAGGGGTGTGTATTATCTTCCTGCAGCAGCAGGGGTGTGTATTATCTTCCTGCAGCAGCAGGGGTGTGTATTATCTTCCTGCAGCAGCAAGGGTGTGTATTATCTTCATGCAGCAGCTGGGGTGTGTATTATCTTCATGCAGCAGCTGGGGTGTGTATTATCTTCCTGCAGCAGCAGGGGTGTGTATTATCTTCCTGCAGCAGCAAGGGTGTGTATTATCTTCCTGCAGCAGCAGGGGTGTGTATTATCTTCATGCAGCAGCTGGGGTGTGTATTATCTTCCTGCAGCAGCAGGGGTGTGTACTATCTTCCTGCAGCAGCAGGGGTGTGTACTATCTTCCTGCAGCAGCAGGGGTGTGTACTATCTTCATGCAGCAGCTGGGGTGTGTACTATCTTCATGCAGCAGCTGGGGTGTGTACTATCTTCATGCAGCAGCTGGGGTGTATATTATCTTCATGCAGCAGCTGGGGTGTGTACTATCTTCCTGCAGCAGCAGGGGTGTGTACTATCTTCATGCAGCAGCTGGGGTGTGTATTATCTTCCTGCAGCAGCAGGGGTGTGTATTATCTTCCTGCAGCAGCAAGGGTGTGTATTATCTTCCTGCAGCAGCAGGGGTGTGTATTATCTTCATGCAGCAGCTGGGGTGTGTACTATCTTCCTGCAGCAGCAGGGGTGTGTACTATCTTCCTGCAGCAGCAGGGGTGTGTACTATCTTCATGCAGCAGCTGGGGTGTGTACTATCTTCATGCAGCAGCTGGGGTGTGTATTATCTTCATGCAGCAGCTGGGGTGTGTACTATCTTCCTGCAGCAGCAGGGGTGTGTACTATCTTCATGCAGCAGCTGGGGTGTGTATTATCTTCCTGCAGCAGCAGGGGTGTGTATTATCTTCCTGCAGCAGCAAGGGTGTGTATTATCTTCCTGCAGCAGCAGGGGTGTGTATTATCTTCATGCAGCAGCTGGGGTGTGTACTATCTTCCTGCAGCAGCAGGGGTGTGTACTATCTTCCTGCAGCAGCAGGGGTGTGTACTATCTTCATGCAGCAGCTGGGGTGTGTACTATCTTCATGCAGCAGCTGGGGTGTGTACTATCTTCCTGCAGCAGCAGGGGTGTGTACTATCTTCCTGCAGCAGCAGGGGTGTGTACTATCTTCATGCAGCAGCTGGGGTGTGTATTATCTTCCTGCAGCAGCAGGGGTGTGTATTATCTTCCTGCAGCAGCAGGGGTGTTTATTATCTTCCTGCAGCCGCAGGGGTGTGTATTATCTTCCTGCAGCAGCAGGGGTGTGTACTATCTTCATGCAGCAGCTGGGGTGTGTACTATCTTCATGCAGCAGCTGGGGTGTGTACTATCTTCATGCAGCCGCTGGGGTGTGTATTATCTTCCTGCAGCCGCAGGGGTGTGTATTATCTTCCTGCAGCAGCAGGGGTGTGTACTATCTTCATGCAGCAGCTGGGGTGTGTATTATCTTCCTGCAGCCGCAGGGGTGTGTATTATCTTCCTGCAGCAGCAGGGGTGTGTACTATCTTCATGCAGCAGCTGGGGTGTGTACTATCTTCATGCAGCAGCTGGGGTGTGTACTATCTTCATGCAGCAGCTGGGGTGTGTATTATCTTCATGCAGCAGCTGGGGTGTGTATTATCTTCATGCAGCAGCTGGGGTGTGTATTATCTTCATGCAGCAGCTGGGGTGTGTACTATCTTCATGCAGCAGCTGGGGTGTGTATTATCTTCTGCAGCAGCAGGGGTGTGTATTATCTTCATGCAGCAGCTGGGGTGTGTATTATCTTCCTGCAGCAGCAGGGGTGTGTATTATCTTCATGCAGCAGCAGGGGTGTGTATTATCTTCATGCAGCAGCTGGGGTGTGTATTATCTTCATGCAGCAGCTGGGGTGTGTATTATCTTCATGCAGCAGCTGGGGTGTGTACTATCTTCATGCAGCAGCTGGGGTGTGTACTATCTTCATGCAGCAGCTGGGGTGTGTATTATCTTCATGCAGCAGCTGGGGTGTGTACTATCTTCATGCAGCAGCTGGGGTGTGTACTATCTTCATGCAGCAGCTGGGGTGTGTACTATCTTCATGCAGCAGCTGGGGTGTGTATTATCTTCCTGCAGCAGCAGGGGTGTGTATTATCTTCCTGCTGCAGCTGAGGAGTGTATTATGATGTTCTGCAGCACTTATTTTGCCCCAAAGCAAAATTTGTAACAGGTGCCAAAGTGACTATTTACCATCTAATGGAGCTTTGTGTGTGTGTATAATATGTGTACTGAAGAGTTGTGTGTGTAATGTTTATAGCTGTATTGCTGTGCGTGTATTTGTATAATTCATGCTCACAAAGAGCAAAAAAATAAATAAAAAATAAGGACAAGAACAAGCATGGTGGGGCATAATGACAGGAGACTAGTGTTGAGCGAACTTGCGATTTGCAAGTTCGATGTTTGGGTTATCTAAGAATTCCATAATGGATTCCGTTAACACGGACCACAACAGAATTTTATGACGGTATGCACCACGGAAGCCTATAAGAGGCATTCCGTCATAATAGAAGCATATGCTGGCCATTTAACCTCCTTAGGCCCATTTCACACAAGAGTGACAGATTGGCTCCGGATGCGTTCAGTAATACTCGCACAATTTTGCAAGCAAGTTCAGTCAGTTTTGTCTAAGATGGTGTTCAGTTTTTTCCAAATGGATGCAATGCGTTTTGATGTGTTTTTCATACGCGTGATAAAATACTGGTTTACAAACAACATCTCTGAAATGAATGGGTCAGGATTCAGTGCGGGTGCTATGTGTTCAAGCATTGCACCCGCGCGGAAAACTCGCTTATGTGAAAGGGCCTTAGGGTGCTGGCACACAGTGCAGTTCTGACATGCAGTTAGGATGCAGTTTTTTATTGTAGCAAGCTCAAATGAATTAAATCATTCCCGCAATGCAGAACAGCGGGGTTTAATGAGGCTGATAAACTGGCTAAATTGAAAACTGCATCCTGAATGCATGTCAGAACTGCACTGTGTGCCATCATCCTTGGGCCTCATGCACACGGCTGTTGTGCAACTTGCGGTCCCCAATGCACGGGCAATGTCCGTGCGGCGACTGGGACAGGACGGTCTGTGATCCATCCGCACCGCAAAAAAATAGAACATATTCAATTTATTTTATTTTTTTGCAGTGCGGAGGCACGGACAGAAACACCACGAAAGCACTTCAGCTCAAGTAAATGGGTCTGCATCCATCATGCAGGGAGCACACGGCCGGTGCCCGCATATTGAAGACCCGCTGTTTGCGGACGGCAGGACGTCAACGGCCGTGTGCATGAGGCCTTAAGGGGCTAGAACCTGGAATATTTAGAGATCTATTAGGGTGAATTGGATTCTGCTGCTCTATCTGCTGGCAGATTACTATGACAGCCCTGGGTAGCCTAAGCAGGCCCCAGGCTGTCATGGTAACCAATTGGAGCCCCGTGATTTCACTGCGGGGGCTCGAATCGGAAGGCAGAGGGAGCCGCATTCCTCTGCCTTACTCTCTCAGATGCCATAAGCGCTTTTGCTGCTCCACACAAGCCCTCACACATTCTCAAGTACATGTACTTGATAATAAGTGAAGGGGTTAATAAGTAGAAAAATGGATTTTTGTACTTGCCGTAAAATCCATTTCTCAATGGATGCATTGGGGGACACAACACCATGGGTATATGCCCAGCTGCCAATAGGAGGCTGACACTAGAAAGGAAAAGTGTTGGCTCCACCAGGATGGGCTATACCCTCTGCACAGACACTAAACTAACCAATTGGTACTAAAGCAGTAGTAGCATCAAAAAACCCGAGCGAAAAAAACTGAAGTCAACATGTACTAAACCAGAAAGGAGGACCATTATCAAAGAAAGAGTCCCGGAAAACCTGAATGTAGTAAAAAGAGCGGGATCGGTGTCCACCAATGCATCCAACGAGAAAAGGATTTTATGATTAGTACAAAAATCCATTTATCTTGTGAATGGCATTAGCGGACCTTGCGAAAGGAGGTCGGGACGCAGTGGAAGTCGCCATGGGGCGTCAGCGAGCAGGAAGACTAGATCTGCGTACCACGCTCTGCGGGGCCAGTCCGGGGCTACTAATATCGCCGGGACCTGATCCATTTTGAGGCGTTTGAGTACCCGAGGAAGAAGCTAAAGGGGAGGGAAGAGATATAGGAGACTGAATTGGGACCAGAGGAGCACTAAGGCGTCTACCGCCAGAGCCAAGAGGATCCCGAGACCTGGTGACGTGAAGTGGAAGTTTGTGATTCAAACGGGAGGCGAAAAATTCGACGTCTGAGATTTCCCAACGCTGACAGAGCTGTAGAAACACCTCTGGGTGGAGCGTCCACTCGCCCGGGTAGAGACGCTGGCAACTGAGGAAGTCTGTTGCCCAATTGTCGACTCCGGGGATGTAGACAAGGGAGAAAGTGAGAACGTGTCCCTCTGCCCACTGCAGGATGCGAAAGGCTTCCTTCAGGACCGCCGCACTTCTGGTGCCCCCCTGGTGGTTCAAATAAGCCACCGCAGTGGAGTTGTCCATCTGAATCTGGACAGGAAGACCGCGGAGGAGGAGAGTCCAACCAGACAGAGCTAGGTAAATGGCCCTGAGCTCCAGGATATTGATTTGTAGGGAGCTCTCCTGCCTCGACCACTGACCCTGGGCAGTGAGAGACCCGAACACTGCACCCCCAACCTGTCAGTCTGGCATCTGTGGAGATCACCTGCCAACAGAGGGGAAAGAAGGATCTGCCGAGTGAGACGGTTAGCGGGTTCAGCCACCAGTGCAAGTCCAGGCAGACCTGAGGGGACAGGCGGATCAGGCGATCGAGGCCTGACGGAGACTTGTTAAACCGGGCAAGAATTGTGCCGGGTGTGGAATTGGGCATAAGAAATTGCCTCGGAGGCGGCAAGCATCCGGCCCAGAACGCACATGCACACCCTGATGGACAGAGGAAACCGCTCACAAAGGCGAGCCACCCCTGACTGGAGAGCCACTACCTTGTCCTGAGGAAGGAACCCTCGGCTCGGCCAATGCGAGTGTCGAGGACCATGCCTAGGAATTCCATCCTCTGGCTGGGAACAAGGAAGGACTTGGAGCGATTCACCAGCCAGCCGAACTGGGACAGCACGGACAGGGTGATGTGGAGGCTGGACAGGTTGTCCTCCCGGGCCAGAGCCTTCACCAGAAAATCGTCCAGGTAGGGTATTACTGCAACTCCTCTGGCACGGAGATGTGCAACGAGGGGAGCCAACACCTTGGTAAAGACCCTGGGGGCAGACGCCAGGCTGAAGGGCAATGCCACGAATTGAAAATGCAGAGAACCTACAACGAAGCGAAGGTACCTCTGATCAGACAGAGCTATGGGGACATGCAGATAAGCATTCCCTCGAGGGAAGCAATCACCAATCTGAGGGACTCCATGCAAAAGTGACGGGCACGAAAAAATTGAGCGCCTTCAGGTCTAAAATGGGGTGAAGAAAAGTTTGAGTAAAACCCCTTAAACGTTCCGAGGTCGGAACAGAAACAATCACTCCATGCACGTGAAGGGAATGAATGGCCTAAAAAAAGCTGCCACCCGGGAGGGGGACCTGAGTGGCGAAGACTGGAAGAACCAACCCGTGGGAAGGGCGGAGAATACTGTTTTTATCCGAAGGAAAACTACCTCCAGAACCCAGGCGTCGTCCACGCTTGCACTCCATTGATCCTGAAAAGAGACCCCCACTCGAGGGGGCGACTCGAGCAGGGAAAACGCATCATGCAGATAACGGCTTTGCAGATTGGAGTTTGGAAGGCATAGGGCGGGCGTGCCAGGAGAGATTGGCCTTGAAGGAAGGACAAACAGTCTTTTTGTCCTGACGGGAGGAGTCCCGAAATGAGCGAAAAGACATAGGACGGCGACGGCGGGCATGGTTCTGGGGCAGGATGGAACTTTTTCCACCCGTGGCGTCAGAAATAAGCTCCTCCAAACGTTTCCCGAAAAGCCTACCACCTAGGAAGGGGAGAGATACGAGCGCCTTTTTTGAGGCAGCATCCGCTGCCCAGGCACAAAGCCAAACTGTGCAGCGGATGGCCACAGAGTTAGCAGCCGCCCTGCTAAAGCCGGGGAAGCATCACAAAGATTCCAGGATGCCTGGAGAAGATGAGAGGCAAGGAGATGCAATTTGGGCAGACAAGCGGTCCACTGACAACCATGAATTGGGAGAGTCGGGCAACGTTCCCTATTGCTTGGGACAGGGAAGAAGCCCATTCAGGAGGAACCGACACTGAAGGGGTGGTCAGGGCGTCCTGAGAGGGTCTGGGGGCAAGGCACTGCATACAAACAGGTTCAGGCTGACCGCATGGCAACTTTTTATTACAATGGGCGCACGTATAATACGTGGCAACCCCGAGGGGAGGCTGGGGATGGGAGTCTTCCCTGAAAGAGGACATGACGGCTGAGAGAGAGACTGTAAAAAAGAAAAGCATACAGCCAGCGGCTGTCCTACTGGACCCCAGGTGCTGTGTCCCCGAAGAGGTGCTGCAGCAGCTGCAATAAAGTGCAGAAAGGCTGCAGAAGAGATCTGGAGAGCATCCCTCAGGAGTGCTGGCAAGATGGAGTCCCAGAAAGAAGCAAACACTAGGCAGACTCCACCCACACACAAACGCCCGAGCTTATCTGGGATAGGAGTGGAAGGAGACCCCTTCCAAGAGCCGAGTGAAGCGGAGAGGGGAAGAGAAAAAAGCCCAGGAACTGAGAGGGGAGGAGGATGCAGCCTAGGCGAGTAAAAAGCCGGGGCCTCGATTAATGGAGCGGCCGGAAAAGGAGCGCCGTCGGCAGGACGGAACTGCAAGAGACTGGGGGCTCCTCAGGAATAGTGAGGCTCAGGGAGGGAAAAAAAACGGGGCAAACGGAGCCCCAGGGGCCCGAGCACAGGGCAGAGAAGATGCGGCCCAGTCCCAGGCAGAAGTCGGGGACTAAAGTAAAAGAAGGCCAGGCAGAGGCATAGGGGGCCAGGGATATGAAGGCAAAAAACAAGAGGGGGAATTGACTCTTCTCCCTTTCCCCCCGGAGAACCAGGGGGTAAACAAGGGGAAGGGGGAACCACACAGGCCCCCGAATAAAGTGACTCCCACCCCCTGGCCAAAAGGGGGGAACTAACCCTAAACCCCATGGGATAGGGACGTGCAGGGGAGAATACCCTCAGTCCAGCATCTTCAGGCGCCGCAGGGTCACCCCTTCGGCAAACTCGCACACATGTGGAATTGCCCGACATGCAACTGCGGACGCAGTAATGAGGGACTGGGTGACCGGCGAGGTACTCAAGAGTACGCGCCTGCAGGGGGTGCAACTAAAGTGGATATCCACGATGAAGCCCCATCCTGCAGCAGGCCAAGACCTGCAGAAGAGAAAAAAAAAAAAAAGCAGCAAGACCTGCAAAAAAACAGAGCAGGTCATGTCTGTCTCCTATGGACACTAGACAAACTGGTTAGTTTAACCTCTTGTCGTCACATTAACGCTGAAAGGCGTCAGTGTGGCGGCACTCTCAGGTCTCAGCGACGCCTATTGGCGTCATCTTGCGAGACCTGAGATTTTGCGTGAACGCGCATGTTCACAGCGGCGCGCAGCTGAGAAGTTAAACTACAGCCTGCCAGCGATGATCATTCGCTGGCAGGCTGTAGACTTTAAAAAATAAATTAAAAAAATTGCATCAGAAAGGTATATTAGACGCTGTTTTGTTAACAGCGTCTGATATACCTGCTACCTGGTCCTCTGGTGGTCCCTTTTGCTTGGATCGACCACCAGAGGACACAGGCAGCTCTGTAAGTAGCACCAAGTAGAACACTACACTACACTACACCCCCCCGCCCAGTCACTTATTAACCCCTGATCACCCCATACAGACTCCCTGATCACCCTCCTGTCATTGATCACCCCCCGTAAGGCTCCATTCAGACGTCCGTATGTGTTTTGCAGATGCACTGATCCGCAAAACACGGACACCGGCAATGTGCTTGCCGCATTTTGCGGATGCGCACATTGCCAGAACTATATAGAAAATGCCTTTACTTGTCCGCAATTGCGGACAAGAATAGGACATGTTCTATATTTTTGCGGACCCGGAAGTGCAGATCCGCAATTCAGGATCCGAGCAGGACAAAGTCTGTCCCCATAGAAATGAATGGGTCCGCAATTCCGCTCTGCAAAATGCGGAACAGAATTGCGGACGTGTGAATGGGGCCTAAGGGTCCCTTATCACTGCCAGTTAGTTAGCTACTTGTTAGGTAGTTAGCGCCCAGCCCACCGCAGTCACTCATTAGCGTCATCGCTGTCGCTAATCAGCACTAGTACTATATAGTATCTGTAAGTGATCTGATCAAGACTGATCGCAATCAGATCTATATCAGTACATTAGGGTCACCTTAGGCTCTACATAAAAACACAGTGTTCGCCCGATCAGGCTTGATCTTGTGCGCACACTTGCGTTCAGTCTGCCCCACCGCAGTGACAAATATTTTTTTTCTGATCACTGCAAAAACACCGTAAAAAAATGATTTTTTTTTTGCCACAAGTTAGTGGAAATTGTAATTAAAAAAAAACCAAAGTCTCATATTCCACGAACTTGTCCCAAAAAATAAAATCTTACATGAACTCACCATACCCCTCACGGAATCCAAATGTGTAAAAATGCCCTGTGAAATCCTAAAGGTACCCATTGGAATTTGGGCCCCTTTGCGCATCTTGGCTGCAAAAAAGTGTCACACATGTGGTATCGCCTTACTCAGAAGAAGTAGGGCAATGTGTTTTGGGGTTTATTTTTACATATACCCATGCTGGGTGAGAGAAATATCTCTGTAAATTGACAACTTTGTATAAAAGAGATATTTCTCACACACAGGATAGGTATGTGTGAAAAGACACCCCAAAACACATTGCCCTACTTCTTCTGAGTACGGCGATACCACATGTGTGACAAGAATTTGAGAAGAAAAGGAGGTAAAATTCATTTGGGTGCCAAGTTGCATGACCGAGCAATAAACCGTTAAAGTTGTGAAGTGCCGATTTGTAAAAAAGGTCCTGGTCACTAGGGGAGTATAAACCTGTGGTCCTTAAGTGGTTAATGTCTGTGCAGAGAGTATAGCCCATCTGGGTGGAGCTAACACTTTTCCTTTCTAGTGTCAGCCTCCTAGTGGCAGCTGCTGGGCATATACCCATGGTGCTGTATCCCCCAATGCCATTCACGAGAAAATATTTTTTACCCATTTTCGGTCTTCTAAGGGCTCATTTACACATGTGGGGCCGCAAAAGATGTGCTGTCCGCATCTGTAGTTCTGTTCTATGACCCCGCAAAAAAAGACAGAGCATGTCCTATTCTTGTCCACAACTGTGGGCAAGAATAGTCATTTTCTATGATAGTGGCGGCCATGTGTGGAACGCACAAGAACCAGGAATCCGTCTTTTGCAGATCAGCAATTTGCGGACCGCAAAACACTATGGTTGTGTGAATGCGCCCTAAACCTGGGAGCATCTTGCAGTCAGGTGCGTTATAGTCCAAAAAATAGAGTAGTTTTGTGGGAAAAGATTCAGTGTAACTTATTTTATTTATTTACATCCCTGCTTATTCTGGATTTAGGATTCCAGTGGGTGGTCAAGGCTGTCAATCTCTGATAGGACCACCCACTGAACTCCTAAGCATAGAAAAAGCTAAGATTTAAAGCGGTATTTCAAGATTTATTTTTTATTTCATGTTCCCCCCTTGAGACTTTTGAATTGATATTTATTAAAAGGTGTCTACCGAGCCAGCGCTGTGGTTAAATGAAATGCTCCTGGTTCAGGATATCGGCAGTAAGAGCCCAAGGCTGCCTGAGTGCACAGGCATAGCTGGCCTGGTTAGGGGGCAGGGTAGTCTTGTTTGCTGTACAGTGCTAGCGACAGGTGGTGGTTACTAGGCAAGCAGTGGAAAAAAAAACATGAAAAAAAAAACCTCAAAATACCCCTTTAAATGAATAAGTTCCACTAAATCTTTATTCTTAAAACTATTTATCCATCTACTCAGCTCCTCCTGCTCCATCACATGCCACCTGCAGATTAAACCACATATTATTCCCCCATATTTAATTGTAGGGAAATGGGGGGCAGCACTAGACAGCTGTAAAGGTGCAATTGTTCATATGATAAACTTAACAAGCAACAGATACAAACCATCAAGTCGAAGGTAAAGAAAGCTTCGAAAAGCAAAGTAGTCTTCCATGATAGTCATGAGTGAAGTCATCTGACAGAACAGCAAAACCCTGTGATTTGTGGCTCGAAGCTTTGGTAGTATTCGATCAAGTAATTCAAACTTTCCTGAAGTTCTGTAGAGATCAGGCCTAACAAAAGAATATCAATAATTATCACTATATCATATCTATAATGGTGCCCGAGAGTCATTATTATATGGTTTGATGAAAAAAGATTGGCAAAGGACTCAGAGGTTTAGAAAAATGAAAGCACATTCCCTTCAACAATCCTATGTCGCTCCAGTTCTAACACTTAGTGCTCATGCACACTGTAACGGATCTCCTGGCACCCTGAATGGGTACCTCTGTTGATGAATGCTCCTAGTGCTTCCCGAGGGCTCCAAGCATTACACTTGACACCGTAAGCACTGTCGACCCCACAAACCGCTGCAGCTTGGTTGGGATCTCGCCGTCTTCTACCCACCCTGGACCTACGACAAGGCTTCCAGGTTCCAGTCGGTGCACCTCTCTTCCTTCAGAGAGCGATGCAGGAACAAGCTCTTAAAAGAATATAGCCAGGGGAGTATACAGTGTATAGCATTCCCCAGTGTAGATGCAACCTTTTTCCCACACACATGAGACAAGGCTCTATGGTAAAACAGGAACTCTTTAATGGCGCTACATGTCAGCCTTTTATGCAGGTCTTCCAGCAAGGGACACTCCCCTGGGAACCTTGTGGAAGACAGACAGTTTTGTACATTAGCCAATCACATGCATTTACAGTATGGAGACAATTGTACACAACCCTCCCCCTCCCGCTGCCTGTGATACAATTAACAAACACAATGGGCTCTGCCTGTGATACAATTACCAAACACAATGGGCTAACCAAATCACTCACAGACAGAAAACACACATTTTCCCCCAAAACACAGAAAACACCCCAAAGCCCCACATATCTGCAAAAACATCCCTGGATAGCTCTGATCTGGGCAAACAACATATCCAGAAATCACCCAGATCTGAGCAGGGGTTCATGAATTCCATGGAAGTCACATTTGACCAGCCGCAAGCATGGCTTCCCTGCCCAAAGCAGTTCCACAGATTTAGGCTGTGCGGCTGGTCTACCTTCTCCTTCAAAGTTTTAGTATATGGGCCATAATCCTGAGGCAAAATGCTGGCAAACAGGCCCCTCCAAAACCCAGTGGCGAGGTTATTTCCACCACACACACGAACATATTTTTCTTCCAATTTCGTTCCGTTTTTTTACAGGTTCGTATGTGGAACCATTCATGTCGATGGGGCTTAAAAAAAAAAATACGGAAATGACTCCTTGTGCATTCCGTGTCCGTATGTACGTTTCACAAAAAAAACGTGCTATTCTTGTCCGTTTTGCGGACCGGCAAAAAAACAAACAAACACGGATGTTTGCAGATCTGTGTTTTGCCTACTGCAAAATACATACGGTCGGGTGCATGAGCTCTTACTAGGTTCCTGCTATTCCTGTCTCAACACACAGGATATGCCTGCTCAGTCAATCCATCTCCAGCCAAAAGAAATGATGTGGGTCAACCGGTGATCAGCTCAGTGGGCATTTCCTGTGCGATGAGGAAAGCAGGGAGGGGTACCTGTAAACATAGGAACATGAACAGTGAGGTGAGAATTGCTTCATTTCTCATTTTAGCTCACCTGGATCCCTTTTCCCTAAAATTTTCGCTGCTGGACAACCGCTATCAAATTATGTATCTTTATTGTAAGATTACATTTATGAAAATAAGTTACCCGTTGATGATCCCATTAGCGTATCCCAGATGTTCAGCAAAGGATTCCTGTAAAACAAAACAAAAAATAAAGAAAAAACGATATTTTGTATGCAGTTTTGGTTGTACTCTAAAAACTTGACATTTGAAAACCAATTCCCAGATCTTTGCTTCAAATTCAGTTTAGTCAATTGCAACTTGGTGGAACTTAAAAGGAAGACAACTAAAACATAAATGATAAAAGCAAACAGAAGAAAAGCTTGATCATAGTGCCCATCACTATGGTTTCTGTAACAATTTTACAGAAATATTGCAGAGAACACTTTTAGCTTGCAGACAAGATTGGGCAATAAAACGGCTGAATGTTGAGGACACAAAACGTCACTAATGTTTCACACAACTTTTGATGTATTATAGACTTATCAAAAGCTGTGATCTAGAACGAGGGGAGAAGTGCTCTCTCCTCGCTGCACAAGATGGGCTTCATAGAAGTCTATGGGCCTGTCCAGATTCCATCCTCAACAGGGAGGAGAGGGTGTGATATGTGCGCACTTCTCCCCTCGTTCTAGAGAAGGTGTCTCTGCACTTAGAACCCCACTGATCACCGAAATGTTACTGATGCTTAAAGGGAACCAGTCATCAACTTTATGCTGACTTTACTGAAGGCAGCATAAATTAGTAAGAGAAATGCTGATGTCAGCGATGTGTCACTCATGAGCTAAAAGTAAGTGGTTGCCGAGAACCTGTATCATAATCATTGCAGTCCGACCTTGAAAAGAGTCAAATCTACCTGAGAAGAGTCCTGGTTATTCATAATCTCCTGCTGATGATTGGCAGTTCTCTCCTAAAGAGAAAGGGAGAAAACTAGGTAGAAGACTGTCAGTCATCAGCAGGTGGGCAGGAGAGCATGACTTCATGAATAACCATGACTCTTCTCAGGTGGCCGTGACTCATTTCCAGGCCCAGTCTGCAATGATTGTGAAGTTGGTTCTCATCAAACACTTACTTTTAACTTATAAATGACAGACCGCTGAAATCAACTCACCTGTCTCTACTTTATTCTGCCGAAAGTATGGGCAGCATAAAGTTGATGACAGGTTCCCTTTAAATGAAGACCTAGATCAAGTCAGGACAAGAAGAAAAACTTCTCTCAAAGATTTGTTTGTAAAGTATTTTTGAAACATCAGAAGGCAATTCAGAATGTTCATGAGTGTCTTCTACAAAGGTCAGGAGTCTTGATGGATGACCAACCACTGCAAACCATACCTGCAAAAGTGATATTAACCATAAAGCAGTATATATGCTTTAATCTGGTGTGAAGTTAAACACACAATTAAGATTCAACAGACTGTGGTAGACATCAAATGTTTCATTGCGCAACAGTAGTGTAAAAAAAAGTCGCGGATTATGGTGCATGCCATATTTAAACCATAATTTTTAACCTATAACATCTCTCACTACTTTTTGTAAGTGACTGGTGTGCAAAGACGTATCTACCAAGGAGAACCATATCGCCAGTCTTTAAGAAGATTCAGCACCATGCCTAAATTAAATAGGTTGGGAAGTGCGTGGGGCTTCAGAGGGGTGTGGCCTCCGACAGACTGTGCCTCTTAAAAACGAGATTTTTGTATAACTTACCAGTAAAATCTCTTTCTCGCTCTTCCTTGGGGGACACAGGAAAACCTTGGGTATAGCTCATCTCCATAGGAGGCGTGACACTAAGTAAAAGACTGTTAAGCCCCTCCTCCAGCAGCTATACCCTCAGCCTGGAGAGAGAGACTTCCAGTTATGTGCCCAAGTAGTGAAAAACAAAGGCAAGGAGTAACCAAAGCAACACCAACAAGTCAAAAACACCCGTCAGGGCAACCAAAACAATGGGTGGGTGCTGTGTCCCCCAAGGAAGAGCGAGAAAGAGATTTTACTGGTAAGTTATACAAAAATCTCGTTTTCTCGCCCAATTCCTTGGGGGACACAGGAAAACCTTGGGACGTTCAAAAGCAGTCCACAAATAGGGAGGGACCACAATCCAAGGCAAACAAAAGCACCATAGGCATTAAGGCACCGCCGCCTGCAAGACCAGGCGGCCCAAAGCAGCATCCGCCGATGCATAAGTGTTCACCCTGTAAAACTTGGTGAACGTGTGCAAAGAAGACCAGGTGGCCGCTTTGCACAACTGTTCAGCCGAAGCACGATGACGCTGAGCCCAGGAAGCCCCGACCGCTCTGGTAGAATGAGCGGTAACACCAAAGGGCGGTTCCCTGCCCTTAGCACGGTAAGCCTCAATGATAGCCATCTTGAGGAAGCGGGCAACAACCACCTTAGACGCCGCCAGCCCCCTGCGCGGACCCTCCGGAACCACAAACAGAGAATCCGAGCGTCGAAAGGGTCTGGTCACATCCAGGTAGATCCTCAGAGCCCGAACAACATCCAGACGGTGAAGATCCCGTTCCCGAGGATGAGACGGGGACGGGCACAGAGAAGGAAGGACAATATCTTCATTCAGATGAAAGGCGGACACCACCTTCGGAAGAAAATCTGGAACTGGGCGGAGAACCACCTTGTCCTGGTGAAAAACCAAGAAGGGCTCCACGCAAGAAAGAGCCGCCAACTCAGACACACGCCGAAGAGACGTGATGGCGACGAGGAAGAAAACTTTGCAAGACAACAAGCGAGGGGAAACCTTGCGCAGAGGCTCGAAAGGGGAAGATTGGAGAGCCGTCAGTACAACGTTAAGATCCCAAGCAGGAACGGAAGGGCGATACGGGGGAGCACAGTGAGCAACCCCCTGCAGAAAGGTCTTAACTGGACCGAGCGGAGCCAGAGGGCGCTGAAAAAGGACCGAAAGAGCCGATATCTGACCCTTCAGGGTACTAAGACCCAAGCCCAGATCCAGACCAGACTGCAAAAAGGATAAAACCGTGGGAAGGGAAAACCGCAGCGGAGGAATCCCCAAGGTCTCGCAGAAAGTTAAATAGGCCCGCCAGGTCCGGTAATAAATCCTGGACGATGCCGGTTTACGCGCACGAATCATGGTACGGACCACGTCAGCAGAAAACCCCCGCCGCGTCAAGACCGCGGTTTCAATAGCCACGCCGCTAAACGTAGCGACCCTAAATGCTGGTGGAAGATCGGCCCCTGAGAGAGGAGGTCTTCTCTGAGAGGCAGAGGCAAGGGAGCGTCTGCCAGAAGCAACATAAGGTCGGCGTACCAAGGACGACACGGCCAGTCTGGGGCTATCAGGATCGCTGGCGTGCCCTCCGCCGCGATCTTCCGAAGGACCCGCGGAAGAAGAGGCAGGGGCGGAAACACGTAGAGGAGCGAAAACTCCGTCCAGGGGAGGACGAGCGCGTCCGCGCCGTAAGCGTCCAGATCCTTGGCCCTGGCCATGTAGGTGGGAAGTTTGTGGTTGAATCTGGAGGCCATGAGATCCACGTCCGGACGACCCCAACGGAGACAAAGAGACTCGAAGACGTCGGGGTGCAGAGACCACTCTCCCGGGTCGATCGTCGTCCGGCTGAGGAAATCCGCCGCCCAATTGTCCACCCCCGGGATGTAAATGGCCGAAAGGGCAGGAACATGAACCTCCGCCCAGCGAAGGATTAGAGACACCTCCCTCATCGCCGCCGCGCTGCGAGTGCCCCCCTGATGATTTATGTACGCCACAGCCGTGGCATTGTCCGATTGGACCCGAACTGGGCGACCCCGAAGCAACGAAGTCCAATGCCGGAGCGAGAGGAGGATGGCCCTCAGCTCCAGAACGTTGATCGGCAGTCTGGACTCCGATGGAGACCAAGTGCCTTGGACGGACCGAGGAGGAAACACTCCCCCCCAACCCCGCAGACTGGCATCGGTGGTAATCACCAACCAAGTTATTGGCAGGAAAGACTTCCCCTGGAGAGGGGTTCGCAGCCACCAGAGGAGAGAGGAGCAAACCTGGGGGGAAAGGGGAAAATGTCGATCCAGACTCTCCTGGGACTTGTCCCAGGCGGACAGAATGGCCGTCTGAAAGGTGCGGGAGTGATACTGTGCGTAAGGAATCGCTTCGAAGCAGGACACCATCTGTCCCAAGACCCGCATGCTGAACCGGAAGGAAGGATGGCGGAGGGACAGAAGGCTCCGAACCGACCGATGAAGGAGCTGGCGCTTCTCCGACGGAAGTCGAACCACCGCTGCATCCGTATCCAGCAGCATCCCCAGAAAGACCAATTGCCTGGATGGAACAAGAGAGGATTTGGGGAGGTTGATAATCCAACCGAACCGGCGTAAGGTTTGTAGCGAGAGATCCACACTGGTGGAAGTCAGTGACAGAGAAGGCGCCTTGATTAGGAGATCGTCCAGATACGGAAGTAGAAAAACTCCCCTGGAACGAAGTAAGGCGAGGACAGGGGCAAGGACCTTCGTGAAAACACGAGGGGCCGTCGCCAGCCCGAAGGGGAGGGCAACGAACTGGTAGTGGTCGGATCCCACTGCAAAGCGCAGAAAGCACTGATGACACTGCGCGATTGGAATATGAAGGTAGGCGTCCTGGATGTCGATAGATGCCAGGAACTCCCCCTTTTCCAGAGAGGCCACCACCGACCTGAGAGACTCCATCCGGAATCGCTGAAGACGAAGGAAACGGTTCAGCCGTTTTAGATCCAGAATGGGACGAACCGAACCCTCCTTTTTGGGGACCACAAAAAGGTTCGAATAGAACCCCTTGAATCTGTCTCCCATAGGAACCGGGGCGATGACCCCTTTGTCCAGAAGGGTGTGAACGGCAGTAAAGAAATCGGCCGCCCCTCGGGGATCCTGGGGAACCCGGGAACGAAAGAACCGAACTGGGGGAAGGGACGCAAACTCGAGTTTGTACCCGGAAGACACAACTTCGAGGGCCCAGGCGTCGGAGACGTGCGCCTGCCAGAAGTCCCTGAACAGGAGGAGACGTCCCCCCACCCGGGTGGGTGGGGGCGCACCTTCAGGCGGGGGTCTGCTTGGCCGCGGGAGGGCGAGCAGGTTGCGACTTGTGCCAGGAGGGCTGGGTCCGAAAAAAAGTTTTTTTACGCCTGTCCTGGACAGAGTTAGTGGATGGACCTGAAGTGGTTTACGCGCACGAATCATGGTACGGACCACGTCAGCAGAAAACCCCCGCCGCGTCAAGACCGCGGTTTCAATAGCCACGCCGCTAAACGTAGCGACCCTAAATGCTGGTGGAAGATCGGCCCCTGAGAGAGGAGGTCTTCTCTGAGAGGCAGAGGCAAGGGAGCGTCTGCCAGAAGCAACATAAGGTCGGCGTACCAAGGACGACACGGCCAGTCCGGGGCTATCAGGACTGGCCGTGTCAGAGAGGCCACCACCGACCTGAGAGACTCCATCCGGAATCGCTGAAGACGAAGGAAACGGTTCAGCCGTTTTAGATCCAGAATGGGACGAACCGAACCCTCCTTTTTGGGGACCACAAAAAGGTTTGAATAGAACCCCTTGAATCTGTCTCCCATAGGAACCGGGGCGATGACCCCTTTGTCCAGAAGGGTGTGAACGGCAGTAAAGAAATCGGCCGCCCCTCGGGGATCCTGGGGAACCCGGGAACGAAAGAACCGAACTGGGGGAAGGGACGCAAACTCGAGTTTGTACCCGGAAGACACAACTTCGAGGGCCCAGGCGTCGGAGACGTGCGCCTGCCAGAAGTCCCTGAACAGGAGGAGACGTCCCCCCACCCGGGTGGGTGGGGGCGCACCTTCAGGCGGGGGTCTGCTTGGCCGCGGGAGGGCGAGCAGGTTGCGACTTGCGCCAGGAGGGCTGGGTCCGAAAAAAAGTTTTTTTACGCCTGTCCTGGACAGAGTTAGTGGATGGACCTGAAGTGGTGCGAGGTGCGGGAGCCCTACGAGAAGACCTGAAGCGGGAGAAGGTGGGACGACCACGAGTGGCGCTCCTAGCCTTAGATTGGGGAAGATGAGTACTCTTCCCCCCCGTGGCTTCAGAGATGATTTCATCCAAGCGGGTCCCGAACAAACGAGAACCAGTGAAGGGAAGGCTAGTAAGAGACCGCTTTGACGTGGCGTCCGCCGACCAAACCTTTAACCAAAGCTCCCTCCTAGCCGAAACGGCCAGGGCAGATGAACGGGCAATGAGAGCCCCCGCATCCAGGGATGCTTCACAGACAAATTTACCGGCCTGAACGATAAGTTGAGCCAGAGCACGGAGGTCTTGAATAGGGACGTCGGATTCAAGCTCCAGATCCAGCTGAGACGCCCACTCTGAAACCGCTTTTCCAGCCCAAGCGAGGCAAAGACCGGCCTAAGAGCGGACCCGGAGGCCGCAAAGATACCCTTTGTAAGGGCCTCTATACGGCGATCCTCAGTGGATTGTAAGGAAGAACCATCTGCGACGGGAATAGCCGTGCTCTTGGACAAACGGGCCACAGGGGGGGTCGACCTTAGGAGGTGACGCCCAGTTTGTAATGCAATCCACCGGGAACGGATAACAGACATCTAACTTTTTCGGCGGGGTAAAACGTGCATCAGGACGGGCCCAGGCCTTAGAAACCACTGACGAAAAGTCAGCATGGAGGGGAAAAACCGCAGACGCCTGCTTCTGGCGAAAAAAGGAAACACTGTTTTTTTCAGGATCAGGAGGATCATCGTGAATCTTAAAGGTATCACGGATATTGTTGATAAGATGGCCCACGGCGGAAGCCAGCTTTGAAGGCAGTGCCGAGTCCATATCCCAATCGGAATCGACTAGCTCCCCTTCAGAGGGCAAATCCTGCAATGAGGAAGGACCCGACTGAGAGCGCACCCTTGGGGGGGATACCGAAGCATCCGAGGATGACCGGTGATCCGCCCTTGGCCGTTTCTGGGATTGACAGGCTCTGGAGGTGTCGCCTGCAGAGAGAGACTCAGACGGGTCGGCTAAGAAAGCGGACCCGGAGGGCCCAGCAGGGGAATCATCCGGCTGCGGCAATGGCAACACATCTGCAAGTCGGCCCACAACGCTAGTGAGACTAACCACAGCCTGGGAGAGGGATTTAGCCCAGTCAGGGGGATCCAAGAGGCCAGGGGGTGACACAACAGATAGCGGACCCTGCGATGGGTCTTTGCAAAGCGAGCAATGCGGGTCAGACTGCCCTTGAGGAAGGGGCGCCTTACAGGCGGTGCAGGTATGATACCAAGGTCCCACAGGCACTAAGGGGTCAGACATGTTGGTTGACGCCCCTTCAGCCACTGGCACAGAAGTGGCAGTAGCTGGAGAGGGGCTTGCAGGTGGGCGACCCAGTGCTGGCGGGATGCAGGGGAGCATGGGCTGCCCTGGTCCTCCTTTTCTTCTGTGGGGGAGGCAGCAGGGCGGATAACCGGCCCTGGCGCAGCTCAACCCCGGGAAAACAGAGAGGTCTACTGCGACTCTGTTGTCCCTGTGGAAAAAAACAAATGAAAAAAATAAAATAAAAAAATAAAAAATAAAAATCTTTTCAGAGACAGCTCTGCACGGATATTGTTGATAAGATGGCCCACGGCAGAAGCCAGCTTTGAAGGCAGTGCCGAGTCCAAATCCCAATCGGAATCGACTAGCTCCCCTTCAGAGGGCAAATCCTGCAATGAGGAAGGACCCGACTGAGAGCGCACCCTTGGGGGGGATACCGAAGCATCCGAGGATGACCGGTGATCCGCCCTTGGCCGTTTCTGGGATTGACGGGCTCTGGAGGTGTCGCCTGCAGAGAGAGACTCAGACGGGTCGGCTAAGAAAGCGGACCCGGAGGGCCCAGCAGGGGAATCATCCGGCTGCGGTAATGGCAACACATCTGCAAGTCGGCCCACAACGCTAGTGAGACTAACCACAGCCTGGGAGAGGGATCTAGCCCAGTCAGGGGGATCCAAGAGGCCAGGGGGTGACAACAGATAGCGGACCCTGTGATGGGTCTTTGCAAAGCGAGCAATGCGGGTCAGACTGCCCTTGAGGAAGGGGCGCCTTACACGCGGTGCAGGTATGATACCAAGGTCCCACAGGCACTAAGGGGTCAGACATGTTGGTTGGAGCAATATTATAAACTGCGTCCAGGCCAGGGGGCTGCAGTGGTAGAGAGGGTCAACAGTCCTACCAGATCACAGTGGGAGCAGACGGCAGCGGCAACAGCAGAAGAACGGCAGCGCCAACCTGAGGCAAAGATCCGTCCTGCAGTGAGACCGATCACAGTAGCAAGCAGGCACGAGAGGAGGCGGGACTAGTGAGGAGCGGGAAGAAGGACGTCCGCCCCTTGACTGAAGGCCAAAAGCACAGGAAGGCGGCAACGAAAACTCGGCCCCCCGCCGAAAAATATTTTCACGCGCGCGATTCAAATCCCACATGCCGCCGAACCCACCATATGCCCCGTACGACTCCATGTCCCCCGCCGCAAGCGGAGGCGAAGGTAGGACAGCCGAAAGGAAGGTAGGAAGAACGGCCCTTACGCGAACCAGCGGTCGCATATACCCGGCCGTTCCTAAGCAACCCCCCCCCCCCCCCCCCATGAGCGCCGCTCAGTACCCAAACCGACAGGGCGCCAGGCCCGCCCCTGAATCGGGACAACGGAGGCCAGCAGAGACAGTAAGGGCAGGACCCTAACAGGAACGGGAACGGAGCGGAACGGCTGCACTAGCCACCTCACCATGCGATGTCTTCACCCTCTTGTCCATCCAGCTGGGGACGCCCCTTCAGCCACTGGCAGAGAAGTGGCAGTAGCTGGAGAGGGGCTTGCAGGTGGGCGACCCAGTGCTGGCGGGATGCAGGGGAGCATGGGCTGCCCTGGTCCTCCTTTTCTTCTGTGGGGGAGGCAGCCGGGCGGATAACCGGCCCTGGCGCAGCTCAACCCCGGGAAAACAGAGAGGTCTACTGCGACTCTGTTGTCCCTGTGGAAAAAAACAAATGAAAAAAATAAAATAAAAAAATATAAATCTTTTCAGAGACAGCTCTGCAGTGCAGAGAGTGTCTTGCCTCCTTGACACTAAGCAAAAAACTGGAAGTCTCTCTCTCCAGGCTGAGGGTATAGCTGCTGGAGGAGGGGCTTAACAGTCTTTTACTTAGTGTCACGCCTCCTATGGAGATGAGCTATACCCAAGGTTTTCCTGTGTCCCCCAAGGAATTGGGCGAGAAAAACTTATTAATTCACAAAAACCCTATTGTGGAGGAGCAGTGTTAGGAATTACCAATTGTAGCTTAGGCTGTATTTCAACAGCTAAATTACGCCTTTTCCTCCCACAGTAGCGTCTGTGGCTGCTTAGACTGCCCAGCCCTTGAAGACGCTGGTATTCGGTGAAACATGTCGGGGGGGCAGATTCTAAGTTACAGTTTTAGCCCAGGAAGTGAGCGCTATGGGAATGAATATAGCTAATAGGGCATCAGAATAGAGGCGTCAGTGCGCAGCCACAGACGCTACTCAAGATAGTACTGAATCTCAGTGAGATTAGAGCTCACCCTGAAAGTTTTAACTATAGGTTCTCATTGATATAGTAGGTTTTATTAAGCACAAATAATAAAGGTGAAGTTTTAACAATCAATGTGGGGGAGGAAAAAGCATAATTTAGCTGTTGAAATACATCTTAATAAACTTGGCACATTCTGCACCAAAGGATTTTATACCAAGACTGGCGTTTGTAATGCAGCCATAGTACATCTTCCCCAACTAGGCTTTTGCAAATGAAGCTTCGGATCATAGAGTCGAAGTCTATTTGTTAAAAAACATAATTTGTAATGCTGTTCCGTACAGCATTAAAATGTATGGGCTCTGTGCAGCAAAACTTTGTTTCGGCAGAAGTTGCGCAAGACTTCGGTGAATGACTTCGGTATTCCTATCTGCGTATTTTAAAACAATTTTAAAATAGGAATCTGAAGTCAGCCTTGGTACCGAAGTACCAGCCTATTTTATGGAGTAGTAGAGGGTCAATTCCCTTCACTAAGGGAGCCAGCAATTATATACCAAAAATGCATATACATTACATACATTCTAGCTGTCTTAAAGGGAACCTGTCACCTGCAAAATGCATACTAAACAGACCACAGTACCTTACAGCAGTGGTCCTCAACTCCAGTCCTCAGGGCCCACCTACCAGTCATGTTTTCAGGATTTCCTTAGTATTGGGCAGCTGATATAATTAGTGTCCATCCATCAGGATTTACCACAGGTATTCATTCTGTGGGATACTCCTAAATCCTGACCGGCAAGTGGGCCCTGAGGACTGGAGTTGGGGAACCCTGCCTTACAGTATCCCCCAGTGTGTTGCTAATCATGTTCTTCTTTCCTCTTTGTGTTTCTTAATACTTGTTAAAAACAGTGTTTTAATGTCAGTTGGCGCTGTCTCCGAGTCAGGCTTGAAGTCAAGGGGGTATATTTAAGCTTGCTTTATCCGTTTTAGTTTTTTTAGGGTTAAGGGGCAGGCTGAGCATTACTTGAAACAAGGAGGCCGCTGCCCCCTTGACTTCAAGCCTGACTCTGAGACAGCGCCAACCGACATCAAAACAGCGTTTCCAGGGAAAAATAGTTATGAAATAGAAAAAAAATAATCTAAATATTAAGTATAAATAATCTAATTCCCCAAATAAAATATATAAACAATAAATAAACATATTACACACTGCCTTGTCCAAAAAATTCAAATATTTAAAAAAATCTCCTATGCGGTGAACGCCGTAAAAGAAAAAGCAGGCGATTTTTATTTATTTTTTTGTCACCTTGTCCCCCCGAAAAACAGGATAAGACTGTTCGATTATTGGCCGGATTTTCCATAAAATGCGGAATGCACGTGGTTTTTTTTTTTGCGTTTTATATATATATTTTTTGTGGTATCAAGTATCGCAATACTTTTTTATGGTATCGAAACCGAATGAAAATTTTGGTATCGAAACAACCCTAGTTGCAAGTATTGTGTCCTGAGATAACTGCATTTACTACTGAAAGGATTTGTTGAGGATTCATAGTTTTAGGTGATCAGCCGAGTATTAGACTTGCCTCAATGTGTTGGAATATGAAAGGGTGGTTACAGATCTTTCGCAGCTGCATGATGGTATTCATTAGAGTCTTGGCGCCACCTTTTCCCTATAAGATAATAGACAAAAAAAAACTATATTATTAATACCAGCAACAATATAAATGTTATAAATAATGAAAGTGGGGCACACTCTAAAAGTAAAGGGATCTTTATTAACACTATTGGTAATATTGCAATAAAATGACAGCAAATATTAAATAAAAAATTGCAGAAAAATGTTAAAATACAATAAATGTTGACAATAAGATTAAACCTTAGATTATAAATGACCATAAAAACAAAATAGATAAAAAATATATTAAATATGACACTATAGTCAATGTGTGCATGGATCCCAATATAAACTTTGGATTCGAATAACCGATCACAAGATATAAACTCACTGGTTACTTGGTATAAAGTCCCATACAAAGTTAGTATGGTGTTGTACGTAATCCTCTCCTGCAGAAAGTCCTTGCTTGCCAATATTGGCAATGATCGGGAGCGTATGCAGCCTGAAAGTTTTACGTTATACAATACTCAGGCTGTTCATGCGCACAGCGGTGTCCCGCTGTATTTGATGTAACAAAGCGATCGCTTATTGATGATGTGTAGAGGCTTACCCGAGGGTCTTTTGGTGCTGGATAATAGGCTCTCGACTCGGCGTACCTGTCTTGGCTCCGGTCTCAAGAGCTGATGCCCAGGTTTGAATTTTTTGGGCGCCAGTGAGATTTGTTTGTTACACGCGGTGTCGATGTCTTTCATCACCGACGTGACAGCGATAGTTCACTTCAGCAACTCACTGGTTAAAATGGCAATTGTCCAGACTTCCTCGGTTTTGCAGGGTCTCTCTACTCCATAGGGGGGTTAATACCAGACGCGTTTCGGGGATTTACGGAAATGACCCCTTCCTCACTGAGGAAGGGGTCATTTCCGTAAATCCCCGAAACGCGTCTGGTATTAACCCCCCTATGGAGTAGAGAGACCCTGCAAAACCGAGGAAGTCTGGACAATTGCCATTTTAACCAGTGAGTTGCTGAAGTGAACTATCGCTGTCACGTCGGTGATGAAAGACATCGACACCGCGTGTAACAAACAAATCTCACTGGCGCCAAAAAATTCAAACCTGGGCATCAGCTCTTGAGACCGGAGCCAAGACAGGTACGCCGAGTCGAGAGCCTATTATCCAGCACCAAAAGACCCTCGGGTATGGTATGGTACCCAGGGGCAGTACAAGGGAACCCCAAGCCGCTCCACGGAAGAGGGTCCTGACAGGCCCAGAGGGCCGGGGAACGCTGAAAGGGGAAGGACAGCGCTGACACTTCAAGCAACAGCGTCCCAGTCCCAGATCTAGGTCGGACTGGAGAAAGACAGAACCATGGAGAGAGAAAGGCAGAGTGGGGGAACGCCCAGTTTCCCACAGAACCCCCGGTAAAACCCCTAAGTCCTACAACAGATCCTGGACAAAACACGGCCAGGAGCGAACACTAGCGAGCCCGCTAGAGTCGCCTGGGCAAGCGGGAAAAAACCCAATGCGAACAGGCGCAGACCAGTAACACGGGCAGAACGGTCGGCACAACTGGACCCGTCGGCCCCCGAGCAACGTTGTCCTGTAACCACCCGGAGTGGGGGAGCAGAAGGACAGACGGAAAGGAACCGAAGGGCCCGCCCAGCAACCGCCAGGACAAGACAGGCTAAAGTCCATGTCGATGTAGCCACCACAGGAAGACGTCCTACAGTCCCGGTGTGGGAGATCTAATGACAATCTCGACCGAATGGGAGTCCTCCCAAGTTACAGCCAGAGTGAACAAGGGAGACAGTACGAGGCCAAGAGGAACATCAGAACCACCCACATGAACAACCAAGCTCTCCCCAGAGGGGAGGGCAGCGAAGGAACCGCCACTGAAGCGCAGCCGGGGCAAAAGCCACATCGGAGGGAGCCGAGCCGAACCGAGCGGGAGCCAAGCAGAGCCGGCGAGAAAAGGCAGTCGAGACAGAGGCCGGCATAACACCCTCCAACCGAAAGGAGGAGTGGGCAACAGGGGAGCCATAGGACAGCTCAAAGGCAGAACCCCGCTCACTGAGACGCCCGGTTCACAGCCACGCAGAAGGCGAATACCCTGAAGAACCCAAGGTGGAGGTCCTACAGACCTGGGTAAGCGAGCACCCAAGAAAAGTTGGGTGACCATCCCGAGAAAAGCGGCCCGAACCCGGTAGCGGACCAGCCTGAAGCGCAGAGGGGGCGCCAAAAGAAAAAACTCATACTGCGTGACACCCGAAGAGGAGGAAACAGTAGTAGGCGAGGGAACAGCAGTCCCGCCAGAGCCAACGCAGAAATCGAGTGGCACTGCAAACGGCACTCTCGACCCAGTGACCACTTGCGCCGGGAAGCGAGTGCACGGGAGAACGAAAGGGTACGTATCAAATAACCACGAACACTCCCCAGGTGGAAAGGCCAACGGACATGGTGGATGCCGACACAACGGGACCACAATATACAGGCCAAACCAGAGAACGAGCACCACCCAGCTCGGCGAAGTAGAGAGCAAGTAGAGCCCATCTACTCATATCTAAAGAATACACCTTTGAATACAATGGCATTCTTTTAATGTTTGTATGACAGCACCCAAGGGTTATACAGGTGGACAGAATGATCTCTTTAGAGAAGAGTGCAAGGCCCGTGACAAGCACCACATCCCAAGAGAAAAGGGTATGTCGCAGGAGGAAGTGAGGCATACGTACGAGCAGCCCCGCAAGCAGTGAGAAGGCCAACCCACCTATGGGAGGAGAAGGCATACACGGCCCAAACAACGGACAGAGCGCACCAGAAAATTCCGCTCACTGCAAAAAAATAGTCACCCAGTGAAGGGGATCAGCCACAGAGTCCAACAGTATCAACGGAAGTGCAAAGTGCAACCTGAAAGGGAGTTATGCACAAGACATCAGTATGGCATGCGATGGAAACGCAGGCAGGCCCCCCCAGAAAAGGGGGAAATGTACCTGGCAACACTGCAGCTGGTAAGAATGCAAAGGCCCGTCCCAAAGGGGGGATGCCCAAGGCCAGTAACAACTTCAGAGAAGTAGAACATACCATAGTTTGCCCAGAAGGTGACCATGCACATGGCCGCACAGTACCCAGCGGGAACGCAGGAGGTCCGCCCAGTGAAAGGGGGACATGCACGGGGTTATCCTAGCATTAAGCGAGTGCGCAATAACCCACCTAACACCGAATACTGTGAGAGTGCAACTACTCCACAATGAAGGAGAACATGCAAGAGTCCCGCACAGCATATCAAGGACAGTCATGGGTCACGTGAGGGTGCAAATTTTCTCCCATGGATGAGGAGGGCAGTGTATGGCCCGCAACACATCCGGCGAAAGAGCAGTATGCCACCCAGAAAGGGGCGGGGTAATGCACACGGCCGTCATCGCATCCAGCAAAAATGCAAGCACCCCGCCAAGGATGCGGGACATGCACATGGCCAGCAACGCACTGGCGAGAAAACAACCACAGTCAGTGGCGTTGTGCGTATGCCGCCTGAGGAAAGGATACATGCTCATTGCTGGCAGCGATTCCAGTGAGTGCAGCACACCACCCAAGGAAGGGGTCGTGCACATGGCCGGCAGCGAATCCAGTGATAGTGCAGCAATCCACCTATGGAAGGAGTTCATGCACATGGCCGGCAGCAAATCCAGAGAGTGCAGCATTCCGCCTATGGACGGAGGTCATGCGTATGGCCGGCTCATGCATATGGCCGGCAGCGAATCCAGCGAGAGTGCAGCGTTCTGCCTATGGACGGAGGTCATGCATATGGCCGGCAGCGAATCCAGAGAGAGAGAGCGCAGCAGTCCTCCTTTGGACGGAAGTCATGCGTATGACCAGCAGCGAAGCCAGAGAGAGTGCAACATTCCGCCTATGGAAGGAGGTCATGCATAAGGCCGTAGCGAACCCAGCGAGAGTGCAGCGTTCCGCCTATGGAAGGAGGTCATGCATATGGCCGTAGCGAACCCAGCGAGAGTGCAGCGTTCCGCCTATGGAAGGAGGTCATGCATATGGCCGTAGCGAATCCAGCGAGAGTGCAGCGTTCCGCCTATGGAAGGGGGTCACGCATATGGCCGTAGCAAATCCAGCGAGAGTGCAGCGCTCCGCCTATGGAAGGGGGTCGTGCACATGGTCAGCATCGTATGCGGTAAAAGGGCAGTATTCCGCCTACAGAAGGGGGTCATGCACAAGGCCAGCCCGCAGCCAGAGAGAGCGCAGTATGCCGCCTATAATGGGGGGTCATGCACATGGCCAGCACCGCGACTGGAGAGGGCGACAAATTCTGCCTATAGAAAAGGCGGCCTGCACCTGGCCAGCGCCGTACCCCAGGAGAAGGCAAGGGTCCGCCTAGAAGGGGAACATGTATACCTGGCCAGTGCCACGGAGCGCAACATGCCACCTATGGAATAGGGGCAGGCATACGGCCAGCGCTCAAAGGTCAGGCTGCAGTATCCTGCGCAGCCAACATAAAATACAGATATTTCATATATATATATATATACACATATACATACACACACACACTTCATTATTAGTATTTATTTTATTTATTTTTTCTATTTATTATTGTAAAACACAGCCTCTTTGAGGCAGAAAGGGGCCACCATATAAGAGCACAGCCTCACTGAGAGGCTAGCCATCCTAGGGTCTCCTCCAGATGGGAGCCGTCGGCATCCAAAAGGTTAATACGGAGCGGTGCAGCGATCCCCTGGGGGCGGGGGGACCTCCGGCGGGAAGAACTCGCGCCTGTGAATGCCCGCCCCCTCCAATCGAGGCCGGAATATTGCGGCCTAGTAGGCCGCGAAGCCGGGGCCTAAATTTTGCGGTGCCCGGAGGTACCGGCCGGGATCTGGAGGGAGCGGAGCGGCGCATGCATAATACAGGCCGCGGGAGCCCACCCCGCGGGCCGGAGAGTCAGGGGGCCCAGGAAGGAGCCCGGGATAGAATCTTTCTGCGGCGCCCGACCGACCGGAAGACAGCCTCTCTGAGAGCACCTGCGGTCGGCCGGGGTCTGCTGGAAAACGGCAGTCATGATGGCCGTGGGTGCCCACCCCGCGGGCCGGAAACAAGGGCCCTACGCCGCAGCAGTCAGGAGAGGGCCCTGGCCCTGAGCCGTCTCAAAGGAGGGATGCCTGCGCACCGGTAAGGCGATAGGGGGAGGGGATGGGGGACCCTGCAAGGAGAGAGGCAGCTCCCTGGGCGGCATGATAGGGACGCCAGCATAACCCCTCAGTGGATGCACCTATAGTGGAGGGGGGGGGGAGAGGGAGCTAATAAAACAAACTAGGATGGCCAGACCAGCATGGGGGTCAGTCAAGCAGGAGACCGGGGTGGGGGGGGGGGGGGTCGTAGGGCTGGAGAAGCCACTCTCTCACCACAGCCGTCTTCACCCTCGGTCCGTTCCAGCAGGGTCGCCCCTTCAGCTACTGGCACCGTAGTGGCAGGACGCTGGAAGAGGGACTTGGCGTGCGGGCGACCCTTACGCTGGCGGGATGCAGGGGAGCTGGGCTGCCCTGGTCCACCTTGCCTTCTGTGGGGGAGGCAGCAGTGCGGATGACCGGCACTGGCGCAGCTCAACCCCGGGAGAAAGAGAGATCTAGTGCGTCTCTCTTGTCCCGTATTCTGGAACAAAAAGAAAAGAAAAAGTAAAAATCAAAAATTTTAAAAACAACAAAGGAGAAAACAGCCCTGCAGAGCAGGGAGTGTCTTGCCTCCTTGGACACTAAGCAAAAAACTGGCAGCCTCTCTCTCCAGGCTGAGGGTATAGCTGTGGAGGAGGGGCTTAACAGTTTTCACTTAGTGTCACGCCTCCTATGGAGATGAGCTATACCCAAGGTCTTCTGTGTCCCCCAAGGAAACTGGGCGAGAAATTAGCCACTCATTTTTTTTAATTGTTAAAACCTAAAAATCTAAATCAATAAGGTATTGACAGAATAAAGCTAAAATGCCATTATTACCATTCAGAGACCATGTTTTTTCACACTGTTGCCCCCAATGTTTAGGGTACATTACCTGTTGTACCCAAAAATGGTACCATGAAAAATTACAACTTGCCTTGTATAAAACAATATAACTGGAAAAAAAAGTTATGGCTTTTGAAATGCAGAGATTTAAAAAAATAATAAAAAAAATGGGGAAAAATACGGAGCCCTAAGTACCAAAGTAGACTGTGCTTAAGAGATGAAGCCATAATGAATGCAATTCCACAAACCCCATATGCATCTGAACACAGGCCATTAGTGAGCATATTATGAAATAAATTGCAGCAATACACTATTTTGAATAAGGACTACTTCAGACTGTGTAGAATGTACACTTCTGGAATAGGAGTCGCACAATATTTATCCCACTCACATTTACAGCACTAAGGTACATACCTTTTTGTCTTTTTCTGAACCATCGGTAAGGAGAATACCTTTTGCTTGCATATGGCGATATAGAACCTTCTGGAGGGCTGACATATCGCATTTAACTACATATTCAACCTGAAAGAAACATGGAGCAAAAGTCTGCAAACAAGAACTCCAATACAGGGTCGCAAAACAGCAGAATGTTCACTGCGTGATGGCAGATCTTGATTTTCTATTCACATAGGCCAAAACAGGGAAATGTACACATACCAACATGGTGCAAGATTTGTCAGCAGACTTTCTTTACACCTAACTCAAGTCTTCACACACAAAAAAAGGGGGGGGGGGGGATGAAGTCAGTGTTAAAGGGGTTGTCTCACTTCAGTAAGTGGCATTTATTATGTAGAGGAAGTTAATACAAGCAACTTACTAATATACTGTTATTATCCATATTGCCTCCTTTGCTGGCTGGATTCATTTTTCCATCACATTATACACTGTTCGTTTCCAGGTGACCACCCTGCAATCCATCAGCGGTGGTCGTGCTTGCACACTATTGAAAAAGGCGACGGCCTCTTTGGTGGCCAGGACCGTTGGGGGTACACAAAGGTTGGCGGCTTTTCCTATAATGAGCAAGCACGAACACCATTGCTAAATTGTAACAGTGGTCGTAACCATGGAAACGAGCCGTGTATAATGTGATGGAAAAATTATTCAAGCCAGCAAAGGAGGCAATATGGACAATCACAATACATTAGAAAGCCTCTACATGATGAATGCCATTTGCTGAAATGACACAACCCCTTTAAGGCAGTTATCCAATTAACATATGTCTCCTATGAACAGCATAGATAAAAAAATATTATATATATATATATATATATATATATATATATATATATATATATATATATATATATATAGATCCCAGTTGTCAGAACCCCACCAAACAAAAACAGGTCCCAGAGTCCCCTATATGAATGGAACAGTGGTGAACATGAGTCAATACTGCTCCATTCGCTTCTATAGGACTGACAAAGGTAGAGGAGTGTTGTGTTTGCCAGACATAGGGCTCTTTCACACGAGCGGAAGCCGTGCCTCTCTGTGACCTTTTTACTACAAAATCATGGTGACAACTTTATCTCACTGTGATTTTGTAGTAAAAAGGTCACAGAGCATTATCAATCATGTTAATGCTCCGTGTCTCTGCTGTCCGGAACAGGGTTTGGCACTCTTTCACGCAAAGGATTACCCGCACGGCATCTGATCGAGTGAAAGAGCCTTTAGGGGACTTGAATCAGTGATTCTTTGATCTCCTGTAGAGTACATTGAAATACAAAGTATTCCAGAGCATTATAACCTGTCAACATTACACTGACAGGCAAACTATTGGACCATGCCACCTAAGGTAATATGCAGGTATAGAGAGAAAAGAAAAAGGCGAGGGTTATTCCAATCTAGTGGAAGACTCCAACAGACAGGATATAACTAGAGGCGCCAGTGGATGGAGAACAAGAAAATGTAAAAAAGCAGAGGCAGGAGAAAAAAAAAATGTAAAAGGGGAGGCAGCTGAAAGGCGTGTTCACACTGAAAGAATTCGGTGTGTAAGAGAGGATATAGGAAAGTGACTTAATAAGTCATAAAGCTTACACCCCTATGAGAAGCGCCAAAGCCCCAGAGTATAAGGGAGATAAATTTTTGTATGCAATTAAGGTGTGGTAGGTCATATACCCAGATCAGGGTAACCAGGAGAAAAAGGTGAACTCAGTGGACAGTAGACACACCACTATAGCGTACTGTAGTAAACAATAAGTAAAAGTATTCACATATAGTCACCCTATAAGGGTATATCCAGCCGGCCACCCCCCGTGAAGTGAGTTGATTATTTTTGGCTTTTCTAATTTACCCTTATAGGGTGACTATATGTGAATACTTTTACTTATTGTTTACTACAGTACGCTATAGTGGTGTGTCTACTGTCCACCGAGTTCACCTTTTTCTCCTGGTTACCCTGATCTGGGTATATGACCTACCACACCTTAATTGCATACAAAAATTTATCTCCCTTATACTCTGGGGCTTTGGCGCTTCTCATAGGGGTGTAAGCTTTATGACTTATTAAGTCACTTTCCTATAACCTAAGGTAATAAACAGCCTAAGATCTGAGCTAGTTCCAATCTTGTAGTTGAGTTGGGAGGCCTGGCTGTATGCTACAGTCAAGCTCCCACCTCAACCTCATGGAGACATTGAAGATCTTCATGCTTGATATATCTGGTCTGTAGAAAAATAGATGACCCAACAAATATTATTAAAATGGTATTCCAGTTACCATAAATATAACTTATGTTTTAGACTAATTCATCACCAATAATTACCTAATGTAAATGTCACATATTTACCGTTCAGTAGTTTTCTTCCTCTGCTACCCACTGTGTTTCCTCAGAAATTAGCATGGCATCGACCTGTAGTTCTGAGCCTTTGTTAGGTCGAGCATGATCAGTGTGTTGCTATCATTTATCTAGCTACCTTTTTTTTCGCCCCATAGGCTACTTTCACACTTGCGGCAGGACGGATCCAACAGGCTGTTCATCATGTCGGATCCGTCCCCATTGACTATAATGGGGACGGAGCGGTGGTCCGGTGGCACGGCGAAATAGCGGCAGGACGGATCCGACATGGTGAACAGCCTGTCGGATCCGTCCTGCTGCAAGTGTGAAAGTAGCCTAAGACGTACTCTTTCCCCCCCAAAAAATGAGGGGAAAATGCCCCTGCGTCTTATGGGGCGAATGCTGAAGTTTTTACACCGCAGGCTGCGAAGGATGAGCGAGCGGGAGGGACTGGGAGGAGCTGGGGGCCGGCAATTGCGGTGGGGCCGGTGCAGTCACTCGCAACTCCCTAATGTCACGTGCCTGCACTGCCTACTTTATGAATAATGCAGGCGGCGCAGGCACGTGACGTCAGTGATTGACGCGCCGGCTGTCCGGCCTGCCTGCGTTGTGCTGAAGCTGTTAGGGTGCACGGTAATATTAGGAGTGAGGGGGCATGTTTAAATCACTTTTAATTAAATGAGACATTTGATATTTGTATACTGCAGCACTGGAGCGGTGGTGGGGGAATCTGTGGATGACAGTTTTATGGGCGACATCTGTGGATTGCACTGTTAAGGGGTGGGGGGGTCTGTGGATGGCACTGTTATGGGGTGGGGGGGGGGGGGGGGGTCTGTGGATGGCACATATATAAACAGTGCGGGGTCTGTGGATGGCACGTATATAAACAGTGCGGGGTCTGTGGATGGCACGTATATAAACAGTGCGTCATCCACAGATCCCCCCATAACAGTGCGTCATCCACAGATCCCCCCATAACAGTGCGTCATCCACAGATCCCCCCCATAACAGTGCGTCATCCACAGATCCCCCCATAACAGTGCGTCATCCACAGATCCCCCCATAACAGTGCGTCACCCACAGATCCCATAACAGTGAGTCATCCACAGATCCCCCCCATAACAGTGCGTCATCCACAGATCCCCCCCATAACAGTGCGTCATCCACAGATCCCCCCCATAACAGTGCGTCATCCACAGATCCCCCCCATAACAGTGCGTCATCCACAGATCCCCCCATAACAGTGCGTCATCCACAGATCCCCCCATAACAGTGCGTCATCCACAGATCCCCCCATAACAGTGCGTCATCCACAGATCCCCCCATAACAGTGCGTCATCCACAGATCCCCCCATAACAGTGCGTCATCCACAGATCCCCCCATAACAGTGCGTCATCCACAGATCCCCCCATAACAGTGCGTCATCCACAGATCCCCCCATAACAGTGCGTCATCCACAGATCCCCCCATAACAGTGCGTCATCCACAGATCCCCCCCATAACAGTGCATCATCCCCAGATCCCCAGTAATAGTGCCATCCACAGATCCCCAGTAATAGTGCCATCCACAGACCCCCATTAGTTCCAAACGCACCAAAAGCACACCTGTTGGTTAAAAAAGGAGATTTTTGTATAACTTACCAGTTAAATCTCTTTCTCGCTCTTCCTTGGGGGACACAGACCTTGGGTATAGCTCAGCTCGCTAGGAGGCGTGACACTAAGTAAAACTGTTAAGCCCCTCCTCCATCAGCTATACCCTCAGCCTGGAGATAGAGGCTACCAGTTGCGTGTCCAAGTAGTGAAAGGAAAACAACCAATAACAAGAACAACCAGCCAGCAACCCAACGGGGCGCCAAACCATAACCCCGTAACCAAACACAGAAGGGTGGGTGCTGTGTCCCCCAAGGAAGAGCGAGAAAGAGATTTAACTGGTAAGTTATACAAAAATCTCCTTTTCTCGCCCATTTTCCTTGGGGGACACAGACCTTGGGACGTTCAAGAGCAGTCCAAGAAGGGAGGGACCACAACCCCAAGGCGGAACACCACCAGAGTATCAGGAAACCGCTGCCTGCAAAACCAGGCGGCCCAAAGCAGCATCCGCTGATGCATGCGTATGCACTCTATAGAACTTTGTGAAAGTGTGCAGAGAGGACCAAGTGGCTGCCTTGCACAACTGTTCAGCCGAGGCCCGATGCCTCTGCGCCCAGGAAGCTCCGACTGCTCTGGTGGAATGAGCAGTGATGCCGAAAGGCGGAGCCCTGCCCTTGGCTCGATAAGCCTCAGACACCGCCAGTTTAATGAAACGGGCAATAGCCACTTTGGAGACCGCCAAACCCTTGCGCGAACCCTCCGGAACCACAAACAGGGAGTCCGTGCGCCGAAAGGATCCGGTGACCTCCAAGTAAATCCTCAACGCCCTGACCACATCCAGACGGTGCAGTTCCCGTTCTCTGGGGTGGGAAGGAGAGGGACAGAGCGACGGAAGGACGATGTCCTCATTGATGTGAAAGGCGGAAACCACCTTTGGCAGGAAGGTCGGGACAGGCCGAAGCACAACCTTATCCTGGTGGAAGATCAGGAAAGGGTCGGAGCAAGAAAGAGCCGCTAACTCCGACACCCGTCGGAGAGACGTGATGGCCACAAGAAAGATGACCTTGCAGGACAGAAAACGAAGGGAAGCTTCCCGTAAAGGCTCGAAGGGGGCGGATTGAAGCGCCGAGAGCACCACATTCAGGTCCCAGGAAGGAACTGGAGGGCGGTACGGCGGAACAGAGTGAGCCACCCCTTGTAAGAAGGTCTTAATTTGCCCTAGAGGAGCCAGGGGACGCTGGAGAAGAATAGACAGCGCCGAAATCTGTCCCTTCAGAGAACTGAGGCTCAGCCCCAGGTCCAGACCCGACTGGAGGAAGGACAGGAGTGTGGGAAGAGAGAATCGGAGAGGAGGGATGCTCCGGGACTCACAGAACCCCAGATAGGACCTCCAAACCCGATAGTAGATCCTAGAGGATACGGGCTTACGAGCACGGATCATGGTGCGGACCACGTCCGCGGAGAAACCCCGTTGCGTTAAGACGGCGGTCTCAATAGCCATGCCGTCAAACGTAGCGAGCCTAAATGCTCGTGGAAGATCGGTCCCTGAGAGAGAAGGTCTTCCCTGGAGGGCAGTGGCCACGGTGCGTCTGCCAACAGCAACATTAGGTCGGCGTACCAAGACCGGCGAGGCCAATCCGGGGCCATTAAAATCGCGGGAACGCCCTCTGCCGCGATCCTCCGAAGAACCCGTGGCAGGAGGGGGAAAGGAGGAAAGACGTACAGAAGGGAGAATTCGCGCCACGGAAGGACGAGCGCGTCGGCGCCGTACGCCTTCGGGTCCCGTGCCCTGGCCAGGTATAGGGGGACCTTGTGGTTGAATTTGGAAGCCATGAGGTCTACGTTGGGGCGACCCCAGCGAAGACAAAGGGCTTCGAACACCTCTGGGTGCAGGGACCATTCTCCCGGGTCGATGGTGGACCGGCTGAGGAAATCCGCCGCCCAGTTGTCCACCCCCGGGATGTAAATCGCGGATAAGGCCGGCACGTGCGTCTCCGCCCAGAGGAGAATGAGGGTCACCTCTTGCATCGCTGCAGCGCTGCAAGTGCCTCCCTGATGGTTTATGTATGCCACAGCCGTGGCATTGTCCGATTGGATCCGAACAGGGTGGCCCCTCAGTAGATGGGTCCAGTGTCTGAGGGACAGAAGAATCGCCCTCAGTTCCAGAATGTTGATTGGAAGTCTGGACTCCGATAGAGACCAAATGCCCTGGACGGACCGGGGAGGGAAACCCCCCCCCCCCATAAGCTGGCATCGGTGGTAATCACCAGCCAGTTCAGTGGGAGGAAGGACTTCCCCCGTAGAGGGATATGCAACCACCTGCTGAGGGAAGCCCGAGCCAGGGGAGGCAGAAGAAAGGTCCTGTCCAGACTCCTCGGTGATTTGTCCCAGGCCGACAGAATTGCCCTCTGAAAGGTGCGGGATCTGAATTGTGCGAACAACCGCATGCTGGATCTGAGGTAAGGGCGGTGATGACGGAGGAGACTGCGAACCGACCCGCAAAGGGCCAGACGCTTGTCCGACGGGAGGCGGACCTCCGCCAACTCCGTATCCAGGAGCATCCCCAGGAAGATCAGCCGTCTGGAGGGAGTAAGGGAAGACTTGGGGTGGTTGATGATCCAACCGAACCGCGTCAGGGTCTCCAGAGTGAGTTCCACACTGCCGGATGCCTGAGAGAAGGAGGGTGCCTTGACCAAGATGTCGTCCAAGTAAGGGAGAAGAAAAACACTTCTTGAACGCAGAAGGGCCAAGACGGGGGCCAGAACCTTGGTGAATACTCGAGGAGCCGTCGCCAGACCAAAGGGAAGGGCGACGAATTGGAAGTGATCGTCCCCCACCGCAAAGCGCAGGAAGCGGTGATGACATGGAGCAACTGGAACGTGGAGATATGCATCCTGAACGTCGATTGAGGCCATGAAATCCCCTCTTTCCAGGGAGGCCACTGCGGACCTGAGAGACTCCATCCGGAATCTCTGCAGTCGGAGAAAACTGTTCAGGCGCTTTAGGTCCAAGATCGGTCGCACTGAGCCTTCCTTCTTGGGAACCACAAAGAGGTTCGAGTAGAACCCCCTGAACCTTTCCGTCTGAGGCACGGGGGCGACGACACCCTTGTCCATTAGAGAGCGAATGGCCGCGAAGAAGGCGGCCGCTCGTACGGGATCCCGCGGAGGACGGGACCGGAAGAAACGGTCTGGCGGAATGGACGCAAATTCGATCTTGTATCCGCAAGATACAATCTCGAGCGCCCATGCGTCTGAGATGTGGGCCCGCCATACGTTCCTGAACAGGAGAAGGCGGCCCCCCACCCGGGTGGGTGGGGGCGCACCTTCAGGCAGAGGGCTGCTGGCCTGTGGGAGCCCGTGTGGGCTGGGGCTTGCGCCAGGTAGATTGCGTCCGAAAAAACGGCTTCTTGCGTCTATCCTGGGCTGGGCCAGAGGAAGAAGAACTGGCCGCGGGTCTAGACCCGGTGGGCTTGCAAAAGGAAAGAAAACGGGACGAACCAGCGCGACCACGGGGGGCGCCCCTCGGCCTGGAATGGGGGAGGTGAGTACTCTTCCCACCCGTGGCCTCAGATATAAGTTCGTCCAGACGGGTTCCGAACAAGCGGGAACCCGTGAATGGTAGGCCGGCCAAAGAGCGTTTGGAAGCGGCGTCCGCCGCCCAAACCTTCAGCCAGAGTTCCCTCCTGACAGAAACTGCCAGGGCAGAGGAACGGGCAATGAGGGCACCCGCATCAAGAGAGGCCTCACAGACAAATTTTCCGGCCTGGACAATCAGTTGGGCTAAGGAACGGAGGTCCTGTAGAGGGACGTCCGACCCTAACTCCTGTTCCAGTTGCAAACCCCATTCAGAGACCGCTTTACCAGCCCAGGCGGAGGCAAAGACCGGTCTAAGGGCCGAACCAGAGTCAGTAAATATGGCCTTGGAGAGGGATTCCGTACGACGGTCCTCAGCAGACTGGAGGGAAGATCCGTCTTGTACAGGAATAGTAGTGCTTTTGGACAGGCGAGCCACGGGAGGATCAACCTTAGGCGGGGACGTCCACGTGGTCACAGAATCCGCTGGAAAGGGATAACAAATGTCCAGCTTTTTGGGTGTAACAAAGCGGACGTTAGGCCGGGTCCAAGCCTTGGACACCACAGAAGAAAAATCAGCGTGGATGGGAAAGACCTTGGAGGCCTGTCTGGGGCGGAGAAAGGACACGCCGGCCTGTTCAGAGCTGGGGGGGTCATCGTGTATGTGAAAGGTATCACGGATGCTATTGATAAGATGCCCCACCGCGGATGCCAATTTGGACGGAATCTCTGAGTCCATGTCCACGTCCGAATCCGCCAGTTCTCCCTCAGAAGGCGTATCCCTTTGAGAGGATAGACTTGACTGAGCTCGCACGCATGGCGGAGAGAGCGAAGCATCTGGAGAAGATGTGCGCTCAACCCTTGAACGTTTCTGAATATGCCGGGCCCTGGAAGATTCGCTGGGAGGCAGGGAACCAGTGGGGGCGGCAGAAACGGTAGTCCCAGCGGGTGCGACAGGGATTGTGGCAGCCTGCGGGAGGGGCGGTTTATCCACGAGACGGCCCACTACGTGTGTAAGGCTTTCCACCGCCTGAGACAGAGACCTAGCCCAGTCAGGGGGTTCAGAGGCACCGGGCGGCGCAGCGGGAAGCGGGCCCTGCACCGGGGCCTGACATGCAAGGCAATGCGGCTCCGATTGCCCACGCGGAAAAAGTTCCTTACAGGCGGTACAGGCATGGTACCAGGGTTTGGGGGCACCCGTGGGATCTGACATGCTGAAAAAAAAAAAGTGGTCGTACCCCAATACAGAGACCACAAGGGATATAGCAGCTATGACCAGGAGGGTTAACTGTCCTACCAGTGCCTCAGAAGAACGTCAGGAGTAGAGAAGGATCAGCAGCAGCAAACAGCAGAACGCCTGCAGATAGCGCCCACAGAAGCCGAGCGATGTACCAGGAGCTCAGAGTCCCCCACGTGTCCCAGCTTCCTGTCTAGGAGTGAGGAAGCGCGGGAAGAACTCAGAAGAAGCGCGGGGAACAAGCTCCGCCCCCTCCAGCGCTTGAAATGTCTCCTGTGAAGGAGAAACTAACTCCGCCCCCAAAATGACCCCCTAGCTGGCGGGATGTAGGGGAGCCATTGCAGCCCAGATCCTCCTATTGCTTCTGTGGGGGAGGCAGCAGTGCAGATAAGTTGGCACTGGCGCAGCTCAACCTCGGGAGAGCAGAGAGGCCCAATGCGTCTCTGGTATTCTAGGAAAAAATAAAATAACAAAATTAGAAAAATAAAATAAAATAACAAGGGGAAAACAGCCCTGCAGTAGCAGGGAGTGTCTTGCCTCCTTGGACACTAAGCTAAAACTGGGAGCCTCTATCTCCAGGCTGAGGGTATAGCTGATGGAGGAGGGGCTTAACAGTTTTACTTAGTGTCACGCCTCCTAGGGAGCTGAGCTATACCCAAGGTCTGTGTCCCCCAAGGAAAATGGGCGAGAAACATTTTTTTTTCTTATTTTTCTCCCCAAAAACCTAGGTGTGTGTAATGGGCCAGTGCGTCTTATATGGCGAAAAATACGGTTAATGTCTTTTGAAACAAAGGGCGTGTCAATGTGCTGGTGATTACTGAGTAGAGGGGGCGTGACTGGACTGTATATCATTACAATCATTACCGCACTCAATTCACACGGGTAGATCGTATTGTTTCAAATCCTTCCACGAAAATAAGGAGAATGGACGAGATGGCTTTAAAATTTAGACAGAGGGGATACCCAGTACAAATAGCTGAAAGTGAAAACACAAGGACACAGGCAAGGCAGACAGACACAGAAACAGAAAAGAATACCATACCATTCTTACGTTTACAGACAGAATTAGACTGGGATATGCACAGTAGCATGTGTGTGAAGTTATTGAGAATGACCCTATCTGCACCTTGAATCTAATATACCCTTTTAGGGATAAATTTAAAGTAGGCCTGATACAGCAGAAACCACTAAATTAGGAAATTGCAAAATTGGGAATTGTATTTCAACCCAGAACAAAAACTGTGCTTTGACGGACACTAAATAACTTGCCCAGCTACAGCAATAACCACAGATTTAGCTGACTATAAATTTGAGGCCTATTATTTAGGCGCTGGGTGACAGGTATACATTTAGGCTACTTTCACACTAGCGCTTGATCGGATCCGTTCTGAACGGATCCGATCATATTAATGCAGACGGAGGCTCCGTTCAGTACGGATCCGTCTGCATTAATAACTTAGAAAATTTTCTAAGTGCGCAAGATGCCTGAGCGGATCCGTCCAGACTTTCAATGTAAAGTCAATGGGGGACGGATCCGCTTGAAGATTGAGCCATATGGTGACCTCTTCAAGCGGATCCGTTCCCATTGACTTACATTGTAAGTCTGGACGGATCCGCACGCCTCCGCACGGCCAGGCGGACAGCTGAACGCCAGCTGTCCGCCTGTCCGTGCGGAGGCGAGCGGAGCGGAGGCTGAACGCCGCCAGACTGATGCAGTCTGAGCGGATCCGCTCCATTCAGACTGCATCAGGGCTGGACGGAGGCGTTCGGGTCCGCTCGTGAGCTCCTTCAAACGGAGCTCACGAGCGGACCGACGAACGCTAGTGTGAAACTAGCCTTACAGACAGAATTAGACTGGGATATGCACAGTAGCGTGTGTGTGAAGTTATTGAGAATGACCCTATGTGTACCTTGAATCTTATATACCCTTTTAGGGATAGATTTAAAGTAGGTCTGATACAGCAGAAACCACTAATTTAGGAAATTGCTAAATTGGGAATTGTATTTCAACCCAGAACAAAAACTGTGCTTTGAAGGACACTAAATAACTTGCCCAGCCACAGCAATAACCACAGATTTAGCCGACTATAAATTCGAGGCCTATTATTTAGGCGCTGGGTGACAGGTATACGTTTACAGTCAGAATTAGACTGGGATATGGCCAAAAAATAACCACACTATTGATGGTTAAATGCACTTGGTGTGACAGCTTGACCCTGATGTAGGATATAACCAAAAAACAACCACACTGTTGAGGGTTAAATGCACTTGGTGACAGCTTGCCCCTGATGTAGTATATGGCCAAAAAATAACCACACTATTGATGGTTAAATGCACTTGGTGTGACAGCTTCACCCTGATGTAGGATATAGCCAAAAAACAACCACGCTATTGAGGGTTAAATGTACTTGGTGGCAGCTTGTGCTGGCGCACCACAAGACACAAAATGGCCGCCGATCACCCCAGAAAAAAGTGAATGAAAAACGCTCTGGGCAGCCTAAAAACAGTGTGCAATTGAATAGCAGCAGTTCAATCATCCACAGCTGCAAATCGATCACTGAATGAAGTCTTTTGGAGGAGTTAATCACTGCCTAATCTCACCCTAACGTCGCAGCTGCAACCTCTCCCTATACTGATCAGAGCAGAGTGACGGGCAGCGCTACGCGACTCCAGCTTAAATAGAGGCTGGGTCACATGCTGCACTGGCCAATCACAGCCATGCCAATAGTAGGCATGGCTGTGATAGCCTCTTGGGGCAAGTAGTATGACGCTCATCCCTAGTTATCACCCAAAGGACTTAACAGGGAATGCAAACTTTTACTATAATCTCTGAAGGGTGTAATGAACCATGAGACTTATTTTATTGTGTTTACTATAGCATTATTTAATGTCACAATGTTTTCATAATGTGTCTGATATATTACCCCTTTCTATTTTCAGATTCGCTAGTCTTGATCCATAATGATCTAGCCATGGGTGAGAACCATACCCCCTCCCCGACCCCCTCCCTCCCATTCTTCCACATCAGCCCTTCCCCCCCCCCCTTTTTTCCTCCCTTACCAAACCCCCCCAATCTTTTTCCCTTCTTTTCCATTTTGCCTTTCCTTTCTCCTTCCCTTTTCCCTTATTCCATGGCTTTATTCTTCTTTCTTCTTATTTTCTGGTCTACCTCCCCCACAATATAACATAATAATGTATATAATATTCCTAATATTTTCTCTATTCATCATCGCATATATCCCCTGTAGCTCCATATCATAATTTCTTCTTTATAATTTTTAACACACCCAGTACTCCTAATATAAATATATCTATCATTAGTTCAAGCTCCGGTTTTAGACTACTTTTTCACATTGGGGTTCCGTCACATCGCTTTACTATACACCTTAGCAGCGCCTATAGAGAAGGGCATAGTCTCTGCCCTCCTTTGTCCTCAGATTATGCTATGCGCATGCGCCTGTTCTTTGACAACACTGATGCATGATGTCAGATATCCCGTCCCTTAGTAATCGCATTCAATGATAATGCGCATGCGCGCCGTCTGCTGATGTCAGACCTAGGCGCCACCTCATGAGAGACGCTACATCTTACACCTGAATATAATGGCCGCAATAGCGTACGGACGCACACCTCCAGAGCAGACCCTGTATATCCAAAGTCACAGGTAAGGCCCCCCTGGCATATAGTAGTACATTAGTCATACTTCTCAAAGCCTTCATGAACGCAGCGTCTATATTATGCCTTGCCTTAGGAACATCATTCATGTCATTTTATACTTTACTTTATACTTTCCTTACACTGTCTCTTTATACTACTCCTCTGGGTGCCATGTAATTGTATCCCTGGATAACTTAGCCTACCTTTTCCATATAATGACTCATTCACTGTGTATCACCCCCCCCCCCCCCCCCAACCATTTAATGCTCCTCACTTTCCAAAATGATCCCCGAGTCCGTATATATGCCTCCTATAGTTATTACTAATATCTACTATTTAAATGCAATGATCACGAGTATTTATTTATGCACCAAGGTACCAACAGTATGTTTTACATTCTATTATTGTACATGTTGTATATATTTGCTACTTTCCAGTAATCTCACTCTGGTTTTGCAATTTTTACTCCCCTTATTTTTTTCATTCCCGCCCTGCACCACTGAGCGGTTGCTGTTTGTTGGTTCAGATTTAGATTCCTAAACTATATTATGACACTGTCCTACAGCGATATATACAGGTCCTTCTAAAAAAATTAGCATATTGTGATAAAGTTCATTATTTTCTGTAATGTACTGATAAACATTAGACTTTCATATATTTTAGATTCATTACACACAACTGAAGTAGTTCAAGCCTTTTATTGTTTTAATATTGATGATTTTGGCATACAGCTCATGAAAACCCAAATTTCCTATCTAAAAAAATTAGCATATTTCTTCCGACCAATAAAAGAAAAGTGTTTTTAATACAAAAAAAGTCAACCTTCAAATAATTATGTTCAGTTATGCACTCAATACTTGGTCGGGAATCCTTTTGCAGAAATGACTGCTTCAATGCGGCGTGGCATGGAGGCAATCAGCCTGTGGCACTGCTGAGGTGTTATGGAGGCCCAGGATGCTTCGATAGCGGCCTTAAGCTCATCCAGAGTGTTGGGTCTTGCGTCTCTCAACTTTCTCTTCCCAATATCCCACAGATTCTCTATGGGGTTCAGGTCAGGAGAGTTGGCAGGCCAATTGAGCACAGTAATACCATGGTCAGTAAACCATTTACCAGTGGTTTTGGCACTGTGAGCAGGTGCCAGGTCGTGCTGAAAAAGGAAATCTTCATCTCCATAAAGCTTTTCAGCAGATGGAAGCATGAAGTGCTCCAAAATCTCCTGATAGCTAGCTGCATTGACCCTGCCCTTGATAAAACACAGTGGACCAACACCAGCAGCTGACATGGCACCCCAGACCATCACGGACTGTGGGTACTTGACACTGGACTTCAGGCATTTTGGCATTTCCCTCTCCCCAGTCTTCCTCCAGACTCTGGCACCTTGATTTCCGAATGACATGCAACAGTCCAGTGCTGCTTCTCTGTAGCCCAGGTCAGGCGCTTCTGCCGCTGTTTCTGGTTCAAAAGTGACCTGGGGTATGCGGCACCTGTAGCCCATTTCCTGCACACGCCTGTACACGGTGGCTGGATGTTTCTACTCCAGACTCAGTCCACTGCTTCCGCAGGTCCCCCAAGGTCTGGAATCGGTCCTTCTCCACAATCTTCCTCAGGGTCCGGTCACCTCTTCTCGTTGTGCAGCGTTTTCTGCCACACTTTTTCCTTCCCACAGACTTCCCACTGAGGTGCCTTGATACAGCACTCTGGGAACAGCCTATTCGTTCAGAAATTTCTTTCTGTGTCTTACCCTCTTGCTTGAGGGTGTCAATGATGGCCTTCTGGACAGCAGTCAGGTCGGCAGTCTTACCCATGATTGCGGTTTTGAGTAATGAACCAGGCTGGGAGTTTTTAAAAGCCTCAGGAATCTTTTGCAGGTGTTTAGAGTTAATTAGTTGATTCAGATGATTAGGTTAATAGCTCGTTTAGAGAACCTTTTCATGATATGCTATTTTTTTGAGATGGGAATTTGGGGTTTTCATGAGCTGTATGCCAAAATCATCAATATTAAAACAATAAAAGGCTTGAACTACTTCAGTTGGTGTGTAATGAATCTAAAATATATGAAAGTCTAATGTTTATCAGTACATTACAGAAAATAATGAACTTTATCACAATATGCTAATTTTTTGAGAAGGACCTGTATTGTCTACTTCAATTATAATCTCAAGCTTTGCATCACTGTTCCATCCATAATACTTATCATTTTACTATGTATTCTTTACAGATCCCTTGATAAAGGTCGACACCGACCGAAACGTTGGGGTTGTACTGCTTAACTAATTATATTGCTTGAATAATTGCTCTGGATGGAACAAAAAATGATGTACAAACTACTATGAATTAAAAACGACTAATTGATGAAATGCATATGGTGTGCCGTGGATTTCTCCTGTGAATCTATTGACGCCTGTCCTCTACGAGCACCCACCATCTAGGGTGTGCAGATCTCATATTTTCTCTTGTGGACTGTATATCAGGCAGCCAATCACTAAACATCAACACTCACCGCAGGAAAGCTAAGGATTGTGGGGATTGTAGTTTTGTAAGGGAAGATCAGGCGCTATGATAGTCAGTGTGTTGCAGGCTCACACAGGAGCTAGACAAATGGGTTGCAAGGTAAAACTCTGGTTATATGTATAGGTATGGGTTCTGGTTGGGTCACAGCTTGCAGCCTTAATGCAGTTACTTTACCAGAATACGCCTTAAAGTTATTAGTTACCTTCTCTGGTAACTGCGACTCCACTTCTTTTTTCAACCGTCTCAACAAGAAGGGGCGTAGCACTTTATGCAGACGGCGGATGATCAATATAGTTTCTTCTTCATTCAAATCCACCTAGCAGCATGACCAAAAATATATTAATATCAAGACTGAACCTAAGATAAAAACCACACAAAGCACTTGGTCACTCTTTATTCAGTACAGTTAAAAAAAAAAAAAAGCTCACTTCTGTAGGAATGGAGGACTCAGAGCCACCATTCTTGAAGATGGTAGAGATTCCAGCTATCAGAGCTTGTAAAATGAAAGAATGTCTCTATAGTAGAGAGTCTAATTAATAAAGGTTTTGGCATATGTTAATAATCTCTGCAAAATCTCTACATTTTAAAGGGGTTGTCCGGGGGGACATTGGTGTAATAGTACTAGAGTGACATACATATTACATACATGCATGTCCTACCTTTGCCACATATGCTGATGCCCCGTTTACATATAGGAAATTCTTAGCCGGAAGTGACCGTTTTCTTATACTCGGTGACGTACCGGGTCCATTGCAGGCGAGCAAAGCCTCTTCTTCCGGCTGCTCAGGGAGCCCGTTGACGTCGCCGGCACTGATGGGCGGGCTTTAGCGCTGCCCTAGCCAGTAAAATGGCTAGGGCAGCGCTAAAGCCCGCCCATCAGAGCCAGTGACGTCACCGAACACACTGCCAAGCGGAAGAGCCCTTGCCCTGCGCGATCTAGCGCAGGGCAAAGATGGGCATCGAAGCATGGGGGGCTGCCTGGGTGAAAATGGAGGTTTGTCCGGGTTCAGCTCTGAACCCGGACAACCCCTTTAAGTAAAGTTGAACCAGAATCTAGTAAAAAACTAATTTTCTTGCACTCCGCACCCCCATATATCCCATGTAATTTGTCCAGACCATTAAAGTACATTAATATGTGTTGAATGGAACCGGTTCCATTCAACACATATTTATGCAGCACAGAATTAGGGGTGTGTCTTCTTGAACCTGTGCACCAACTGTGACAATTCAGAGTGAGCCATCTGCTTATTACCTATTGTGAACATTAAAGTACATTACCCTCTCTCCTGTCATGGCAAAAGGAGCATTGAACCACTGTTCAAAGGTACTGCAGCTTTTAAAGATAGTGGGCAAAAGGAAATTCAAGAGGGCCCAAAGCTCAGGCAGTTTGTTCTGGAGTGGTGTGCCAGTTAGAAGAATACGTCTTGGAGCCACATAATGGGTGTTCAAGACTTGTGTTAACTTGCAGTGGTGATTCTTCATCCTATGGCCTTCATCCACAATCATGTACTTCCATCGTATCTGAATACAAGAAACACATTTAAGCAAAGAGCTCACAGTATAACAATGTTACCACTTAAGCCTACTGGAAGAGTTTTCATCATCTCAAACTCTAACCTGCAGACTTAAAATAAAAAAAATCTGAATTTGGGTCAGAAAACCCAGTCAGAGCTGGAAGCAGCTGGAAAGGATGAGATTTAGCCATTAACTGTAAACTTGCCAGACGTCTTTCAAATAAGGCAACATGACTGTCCGTCAAGTCACTCAAGGGGCAATGCAATGCATCTTGAGTGCAATTATCAAGACAGAATGTAGCAACTGTGTTACAAGAACAGAATACATACAATAAATATATTTTATCAGCAGCTTGCATAATGCTTCACGAATGAAAAATTTGGACAACTATCCAAAGCACCTTCCCAGGATGCAACTGTTTTGCCAGACCAAGTTTTTGCCAACTACTTCAAATGAAATCAATTGAATGCCTGAGTAAGTCCTCATCGACTCTTATTCATGCATTAATGAGATTATAACACAATCCAGGCGTAGAAAAAACCCAAAAGGAGGAATGTGCAATTTGTAACACCATCTAAAAAGAATAGTCAGGGAGCACAAAAAGCTCTAATTTCCAGTAATGATTGAAGCAACTAAGCAACTTTGTGCCCACAGGGCCTATGCAATTGTCTTGAGTGTCTATATGGTGATATCATTCATACTCTTCTACCCATACCTACTTCTTGCAGACCTACAAAATGTATGTTAGGAAGGAGATGGATGGGAGTGTAACTGTAGAATCAGACTACACAGAGCTTGGCTGTAGTCTGTTACCATGGAGACTAAAGAGTGGGTAGACAACGTGGTTTCCTTATTCAATATAGTTTGGTGCAGTAGAACAAATTGGCTTATGAATGCTTACATATAGATCTTGCAAACAAAAAAGGAATCAAGACCATCAGAATCATTGTTATAAATATTTTCAATTTGGATGCATTGGGGTAATAAAAAAAAATGTAAGCCATATCATCAGTTTGTTAAGAATTTAGCTATAATGAGTGTTAATAAGCTGTCAGGAATTCAGAGATAAGGGCTATACATCCAGAAGTCAGAGCAGCAACCCGACAGGTTCAGTGTGGAACTGAAAGCAAGATACTCTGTAGTTAGGTTGAAACTTAACCCTGCAGGAGGAAGAAAAAAAAAAAAAAAAAAAAAAAAAGCTAAAATGCTTAATGTCAATTGAAAAAATTGTTTAGCCCAAAATTTGTAAAATGCAATCATAAAAAATTGCCTCAGAAGGTGTTCATAGCTTTTAGGTAAATATATTTAGACAGAGATGTGCAATCAAAAGCTTATATCAGACGGCAGATAATTACTGAGGAGCAGATTGCTGCATATAATAGCGGTGGTCTCCTCCACTGATGAGCAGGCGATTGCCGGGAAGGAACGCTAGATGATCTGCAGGTCTAATATAAGCTTAACGGCGATGTTCATATGTCCATGCAGTGCACAAAAGGTGTGCACACTGAAAAATAGAACAGTAAATCTTTATTGTACTAAAGACAGCCACACTTTATTAAACACAAAAAAAGACCCCTCAGAAAGCCGTTTCAGACAGCGATAAGTATGGAGATACTTCAGTCATGCTCCATCACACTGGCCTAAGATCATCTCTTATACCTTGTTTGTTCATTTATATAAAAATAGGCAATAAAGCTTAACATTTTTTCCTGCATTGTTTGAATGTCTGAATATTTCGGTGTGGAGTTTATTTTATCCCATGAATGGTTTGCACCTTGCACTCTGAAGTTATTGTATATGGTATTGTGTATTTTGGAGGGACCTTTTGTTGCCCATATTTTATGGTTGTAGTAGCCTGGTGTGACTACCCTGTTTGGGGTTAGCCCTTCTGAGGAGCCTCATTATCTGTATGATCCCTAAACTACCCTTGCATCATCAAGTGTCATTTTCTACTGTACAATAAAGATTTACTGCAAACCCTCCATGTTTGGGTTTGAACACATCATCTTTTGTGTATCTCCTGCATTTTCATGGTGTATATTTATGACTAAAACAGACAGTGCAGTTGTGAACACAGTCTAAACTGATTATATAAGATGACACGGAATGCACTTGCCCAGCTGCATGATCTAATAAAAAGTTCAAAGTTACTGATTGATTCACATGAACTTCTGGACCCAAGACCTTTTTTGCTACCACACACGTTATAGCTAAATAAGTGTATTATGATTGCTTTCAAATATTTTGCCTGTGCATTAGATATAAAAACCAAAATATTAGTAATAATACATTCCAAACATGACAAAAGTTTTTATGTAGACAGAGCCAACTTCAAAAAAAGAAAAAGATGTTAATGGCCGCTTGGCTCCTGCACAACTATGACAACTCAAAATAGAGAGAAATGAATATTACCTTTGCAAGGATGTGCTTGTCTTTAATAATGTATTCGTAGGTTGTCAAGAGGACATTGAATTTTCCACTCCTGAGTTGTGGGACCAGAGAGCGTCTCATTGCAGGAGTTCCCTAAAATGACAAGACATTGGCATGATTCTCAACACCATTTATAACTCCTGTACCATCTAGATTTGTCAAAAGGTTTCCTTCTGATAGTAGACTCTTGTCTATAGCCTTCATTTTGAAGGGGGTTTCCTATTACTACACAGTAAATCAAACAGTGCCAGTGTGGTTGGACAAAAATATTCCAAGACGCCAAAACCACTATCTGTGAATTATAAAATCACCACACAGATTACAAGCTGAGCTGAGAATTTTAATTGTCAGTCTTGTGTGAAGTATTTTAATTATTTAATACAATAAATGTTACGTTTTATTTTAAACAAACTATCACACGTGTCAATCCAGAGACAGCCATTGATCTCACTGATCATTTGAAAATTCAAAAAAATTGTGTCTCAACACGTTGTGAAGGGTCACCCATAATAGAAATGGACCCTTAGTTTGTCCCACATTACAATACTGCTGGTATATATAAACTACACATATCAAAGAAATCCCAGCCTTTGTTAGTCCCAGGGTGGCAGTATAAAACTGTCAAAACTGGCTAAAGGCGAGATGCTTCCCATCACAGTGCAGAATGGGTTAAACAGCTGGCATTTTCTTTGACGACTTTTGGTGTGCTTTCACACGTGGCAAGGATTGTGTTCCACAACATTTTCTGCAAATGAAAATCGGTTCCATTCATTTGAATGTGGTTGTTTTGGCAGGAAGCACATGAATTGCTGCAAATTTCATACAGGTGAAAGGAATGGATTTTTAGTAGCAGAAAATTTTCTGCAACAAAATCGGATGCGTGTGAAGACATCCTTAGGCTACCTGCACAGCACATGGATGCGGGGTTTAACAGAAAGTCATTTTCCAAAGGAGTTGTCCAAAATAAAAGGAGGAATCTGATTGGTTGCTATGGGCAACTAAGCCAGTTCTACTTTACACCAGTTTGATAAATGACCCCCTTTGTGTGTTAATTGCATTTTTTGGTGCGGATTTGATGTAGATTTTCCACAAATCTCACCCCTGCATTGAAACTGGGGAAATTCAGCAAAAAAATTAAAACAAAAAATAAAAAAAAACACAACACACATGCGACGAGTTTCAAAAAACACAGAGCAGGTCAATTTCCACACAGAAAAAGAGAAAAAAAATAAGAGCAAAGTGTACATGAAATTTGTCTCGTCTCCTTCACTTTGCTGGTTCTGTATTATACGGTGTTTTTTTTCCCCCACAAGAAACTGCGCTGAAAACATGTCCATAATCTGCAATGTGTGCAGGTAGCCTTATAGTGGTGAAGGGCCTTTGTGATAACACGCACACCGCATGATGGTCACTTCTGCAACCTTAATCATTCTGATAGTAATTACTCTTATCTGCTGTGCTGAAGCAGGGTCTTGTAGGGTCTTGAGGGAAGGAGGAAAATAGAGAGAAAAAAAAAACAAAAAACATATGCAAACAATAAGCTTTCCAATCTACAAAGTTCTTACTTTGCAGAACACAAACCTTGTAAGCGATCTTCACCACAGTAGGAGCCCATTTATCAAACTCATACTGCCAGTTCGATAATGTCCTAAACAAGAAACAACATAAAGTAACACAGGACATAAAAGATAATTACAGGGGTTATCCAGCAACAGAAAAAAAGTTCTTTAGCCGTTTATCAACTGCAAATTAGGCTTACTAATGTATTTTCATTTTGAAAACCGCAGTTAGCCTAATTTTTTACCCCTTTTTGCACTCCTGGAAGCTCCACGCCCACTTTCATTCTGACACAGGCAGAAAACCATCAGAAGGAAGAGCTTAGATCAACCTGATTATTGTTATTTGATCTCAATACAGCAATGTCTCTTTGAAATGTATGTTCATACATACCAGAGAAAAAAAATAAAAAGAGCTCCAAGCACTATAAAGTTATATTAAAAGGAGTCTTCCCATCTCAGACAATGGGGGCATAGAGCTGGGGCCCGCATCTAGCTCGTAAACCGGAGAATGGAGGGCACCGCGCATGTGCGTCTGCCCTCCATTCATTTCTATGGGGCCGCAAAAATAGCCAAGCACTTGGCTATTTCTGTTGACCCCAAGTGAATGGAAGTGGTGGCCACGCAAGCGCGGTGCACTCCCATTCATTTCTATGGGGATTCCGAAAATAGCCGAGTGCGCTGCTTGGCTATTTTTCGGCAAGGCAATAGGAACAATTGGTGGTGGCTGGACCTGGCACTGCCAGCCACCTATTTGCCGGCTTCGTTTAGACATAGGTGCGGGTCCAAGAGATGGGACCCGCACCTGTCAGACAATGGGGGCATATCCTAGTAAAATACCCCCAATGTCCGAGATAGGAATACTCCTTTAAAATATTAATCTGACCTAAAACAGTATGAGTATAAGCAGTGGAAATTCACTTTAACGCTCCAGACATTACAGTTCCTGAGTCATGGAGGTGATTATTGCTATATGCACCAATGTGACAGATTATTTTGGTTTTGCTTTTGCCAAAATAATCAGGATTAAAATAAAATATCTGCAAAATATTTCATCTAAACAATATCTGAGCAATCAAATTAAGGATCTGAATACTCAGGTGAACTAACCTGCACATAAGAAATGTGAGAAACATCTTTTACATGATATTTAAATGTAAAAAATTCTGCATTCAATCTTGAAAGATTTTGATAAAATCAACTTGCACCATTACATGCTAATGGACTTAAACCTATCTAAAGAACACTGGGATGAAAAAAAAAATCTGGTGAGAGTAAGAAATGTTCTACTTACGAGAGTGGAACAATAATGAGATAGGGGCCATTAAGTCTTTTGTGCTCCATCAGATAGGTTATGAGTGCAATAGTCTGAATTGTCTTTCCAAGCCCCATTTCATCAGCAAGAATTCCATTTAAATTGTTGTTATAGAGAGAAACCATCCATTCCAAGCCCTGGACCTGAAATTGCAAAGCAAAACGACACAAATAAAAATCGCACATCTCCCCAGAATGGCACACGAGTGCAGAAAACCTGAACACTACTGTAAAAGCACAAGCGCTATTTAAAGGGGGTTCTCCCAGCGGTAGATTTTGCGTTCTCTTGTTAGATTACACAAAACATACATTTTTAAATTGAATATTTTAAACATACTCTTGTGTCTAATGCAGTTACCTACTTGTTATAAAGCCTCCTGGGGCACTTTTGATTCTCTCTCAAGAACATCACCCACCCAGATCATCTTGTATAAGTGCAGTAGAGCAATTCCTACTATTGTACAGACCAATAAGAATCAGAATACTATAAGGCCTCATGCACATGACAGTAAAAAATGGCTGTGTGACGGCTTTGTCCGTTTCCACGGCCAGTCAGATCCCATTGAAATCAAATGGGACAGTTTTTAGGGTATTTTCACACTAGCGTTGTTTAAATCCGGCGTTCAATTACGACACCGCAACTGTCCGCCGGATACGGAAAAACGTGTGAAAACGGATTACATTTGAACCCTGATCAGGATTTTGATCACAATGAACAAATGCATTGGAAAAAACGGATCCGCCATTTATGGACTTTAACTTTTTTTTTTCACATTTTTCGGGTTTAACATGCAAAAGCCAGATCCGGTTTGACTGAACACACGGTGCCGGACCCGGCGTTAATGCAAGTCAATGGGGAAAAAAAAAGGATCCGGCGTTCAGTGTTCAGGATTTTTGGCCGGAGGTAAAAATACAGCATGCTACGGTTTTCTCTTTTGCCTGATCAGTCAAAACGACTGATCTGAAGACATCCTGATGCATCCTGAACGGATTACTCTCCATTCAGAATGCATGGGGATAAAACTGATCAGTTCTTTTCCGGATTTGAGCTCATAGGACGGAACTCAATGCCGGAAAAGAAAAACGCTAGTGTGAAAGTACCCTTAACGGCCGCTTAGACAGGAGTGCACCCATCAAAAAACGGGTAAACTTTAACAATCTGACTATTTAGGGGTTAAAAAAAAACCTTCATCTCATTCACTTGATTGCACTGCAGCAGTCTCTCCTCCCTTCATTGAGCAGGACCTGCCAAAGGACCTGTGATATGCGCGATGACTTAGCCACGTGGGAGCGCACGGTGACGTAATCGCACACATCGCAGGGCAGATACTGTTCAATAAAGAGAGAAGAGACTGAAGCAGCATGATCAAGTGGGCAAGGAGAGTTGTTATTTTTTTTGTCATATCAACTTAAAAAACTGCTGGGGGCCTCTATGGGGGCATATTTTACACAATGTGGGAAATTATTTAAGCAAGGGGCCTGCATTGGGACATTATTAAAGCTGGAGGCAGTAGAAAAAAAAAAAAAGTTGAGGGCAGTTTAAAAAAAATATAAAATAAATATATATATATTAAAAATTTTGTGGACTAACCTGTAAAATCTCTTTCTCGCTAAGTTCATTAGGGGACACAGGACCGTGGGTATAGCAGCTGCTGCTGCAGTCGCTAGGAGGTGACACTAGGCTAAAAAGTGTTAGCTCCTCCTGCCAGCTATATCCCCTCCAGCCTGGAGAGAGCATATCAGTTTGTGCACAAGCAGTAGGAGGAAAAGAAATGAAATAACTTAACAACCAGTGGGTCCGAACCCAAAACTGAGGACCTAACCAGTTAATCCCTTCAGGACTTAACGCACTAGGACGAACATTCTCGTCCTAGGGTTAACGCGCTGCCCCACAACTGCTGCAGCAATCTGCCAGCATCGGTGAAAACACAAATACCGGCGGATTAACCACCTGTATGCCGTGGCGATACTTAAAAGTAGACATATTAAGTATCGCCACGTCCGTATCGACCGGCGCTATAAACATAACACATGACCTAACCCCTCAGATAAACACCGTAAAAATAAAAACTGTGCTAAATAATTGTTTTGTCACCTTACATCACTAAAAATACAACAAAAAGCGATCAAAAAGGCGTATGCCCGCCAAAATAGTGCCAATCTAACCGTCACCTCATCCTGCTAAAAATTAGCCACTACCTAAGACAATCGCCCAAAAAAAAAAAAAAAAAAAAAAACTATGGCTCAGAATATGGAGACACTAAAACATCATTTTTTTTGTTCTAAAAAAGCTGTTATTGTGTAAAACTTAAGTAAATAAAAAAAGTATACATATTAGGTATCGCCGCGTCCATAATAACATGCTCAGAAAATGGATGCACACACTGATGCAAAATGGCCATGAAAAACTGACAGTGTGCATGTAAGCCTAAGTGGCTTCAGCTAAATCTGAACAAGTATTGTGGATGATCCGAGAGAAAAACAAAAACAAAAAAACACCACCAGGAGGTACCATAACAAGTAGTAAACCACAACATCTAACCACCAAAGAGCATGTTTTCCAAATGATTCCAACAGAAATACTGCTCTTTTTTGTATGAACTAAAAAAAGAAAATGGCAGATCAAATAAAAAAACTAAATGCTGTTCAAAAGGGGCCAATGTCAGGTTTCAGCTTTGAACTAAGGCTACTTTCACATTAGCGTTCGGGGCTCCGCTTGTGAGTTCCGTTTGAAGGCTCTCACAAGCGGCCCCGAACGGATCCGTCCAGCCCTAATGCATTCTGAGTGGATGCGGATCCGCTCAGAATGCATCAGTCTGGCAGCGTCTGTCCTCCGCTCAGCCTGGCCGTGCGGAGGCAAACGGATCCGTCCAGAGTTACAATGGAAGTCAATGGGGGCGGATCCGTTCGAAGGTGACACAATATGGTGCATTTTTCAAACGGATCCGTCCCCCATTGACTTTTAATGTAAAGTCTGGACGGATCCGTCTGAATACAAAAATTGTACTTAGACTTTTTAAGTGAAATATAATGCAAACGGTTCCGTCTGAACGGATACCAACGTTTGCATTATAGGAGCGGATCAGTCTGTACAAATACCAGACGGATCCGCTCCGAACGCAAGTGTGAAAGTAGCCTAACACCGGCTGCAGCATTTTGGGAAACTGATGCAAAAAAACAATGGCACAGAAAAATCTAAACACCGAAAGTGAACCACCCCGAAAGGATGTGTTGCCTTTAACTGTAATTTTGTCTCACTGCTAAAATGAATTTCTATTATAGTAGTATGAGTCTACTGTGAGGCTCAGTGTGAAAACTGCATTCTTTCAGGATTATTCTATTTTTAATATGGATAGTAACATGGAAAATATAACTTTAAAGACATTTACACAATAGGTCATTTTTGGGTGATCATTTAAGTAATATGACTGTAAGCATACTGCCCAGACAAATCTAGAACATTCTGCAGAAGCAATAGTTAAAGGGTTTTTCTCATCTGGAGATTTATGGCTTATCCGCAGGACATGCTATGAATGTCTGATAGGAGGGTGTTCCACCTGTGGAGTAAAAATGCCATGCGGGTCCACCTCTCTATTCAGAGCAGCTGCAAAAGGAGGGTCGGGAGACCCCTGTTCTTAAGATGGGTGCGGTTGTGGCATATCCAGTGGCTATGCCACAAGTGCCCAGATGGGAATAACCTTTTAAAGTTAAGCCTCCAATGGTTTCCTTTAGCCATTTTCTGATAATACAGCGAGTCTAAACATACACAGCCTAGTACTGCAGGTCAGTCTCATTCTGCAGATTATAAAAGCCCTATGAATCAGAGCCAATTCCCTTAGATCTTTATTTCTGAAATTACAGTTTCTTCCAAACTGTGTACGTTTGGATTCACTGCTGACACATTTAGCAAACTTGTCTTACAATAACTACATAAAAGTTAGAAAGAAATAGGCATGAATGCTGGCAGAGCATACAGAACATACTGTACCTGGTAATGCTTAAGGGAACCGTTGACGAGAAAGGATGATTGCTTCTCCACCCTTTCTATGATTGCATGAGCCACTCCATAATATGACTGAGATTGTTCGGCATCAGCCTGCAAACTATACTCATCATCAACATCTTGCTTTGCAGTCCTGAAGTACCAATGAACAATATGTTAGATTTGAATTGGTGATTAAAATAAAAAATAATAATCTCACATTTACTGGAATATAAAACTGCAATCAAATGTGCCAGAATTTTTATTTTTATTGCAAAAAGCAAAAGGTCCAAGAAGCAGTTCTGCCTTTACAAACCATTAAAACTAAATAATATAATAAGTGATAAAAAAAAGATCTTAAATAACATGAAAGCAAACTTAACGAGATGGTTTATGCACTAGCATTACTAGAATGTCCTTGAAGCCATATTGAACCTAAATAAATATATTGGGCAAAAATTATACATCATATGGCCTCCACACATATAGACAACCCCATAACTTTCTAGCCAGGTAATTCAAGTAGTAAAATATATATCATTAAAAAAACTGGTAAAAAGCCTACATTAAAAAAAATCCAAAATTTGGTGAAAATTCTGAAAAAATTAGCCATTTTCAAAATGTTAATTTCTCCGCTTTTAAGACGGATAGTGATACTTCATAAAATAGTTAAGGTATTACTTTACATTCTCCATATGTCTACTTTTTGTTGCCATCATTTAAAAAATGTCATTTTTTTTTCCAGGATGTTAGAAGGCTTAGAAGCAAATTTCCAAAACCCACTTTTTTAAGGACCAGTTCAGTTATGGAGTCACTTTGTGTAACTTGCATAGTAGAACCCACCCATAAATGACCCAATTTTAGAAACTACACCCCTAAAAGGTATTCAAAACTGATTTTACAAACATTATTAACCCTTTAACAAGAATTAAAGGGTTTCTACCACTTGCTTTGCACCCATTTCGTTTTCAGACACTAGCGATCCGCTAGTGTCTGATGTACAATACAAGCTAAGTATTATCTTATTCTGTCCGGCCGTTTTGTTTAAAAAAGCACTTTTATATTTATGCAAATGAGCCTCTAGGTGCTATGTGGGCGTCTTTCCAGCACCTAGAGGCTCCGTCTACCTTCCTAAACTGCCGCCCAGCTCGTCGCTCCAGACCGCCCTTCTAGCGAATTCGATCCTCCCCCTGCTCCTGGCGTCTGAAATCTCGCGCCTGCGCCGTCCGTCTCTGCATTCGGCGCAGTGGAAATGTCTGAGCGCTCCCTGCTCAGACATTTCCACTGCGCCGAATGCCGCTGAATGCAGACGCCAGGAGCAGGGGGAGGATCGAATTCGCTAGGAGAAGGGCGGTCTGGAGCGACGAGCTGGGCGGCAGTTTAGGAAGGTAGATGGAGCCTCTAGGTGTTGGAAAGACGCCCACATAGCACCTAGAGGCTCATTTGCATAAATATAAAAGTGCTTTTTTAAACAAAACGGCCGGACAGAATAAGATAATACTTAGCTTGTATTGTACATCAGACACTAGCGGATCGCTAGTGTCTGAAAACGAAATGGGTGCAAAGCAAGTGGTAGAAACCCTTTAACTGAAATTGGAGTGGAAATTTTAAAATTTTATTTTTTTATTTAGATTTTCCATTTAAATCCAATTTTCCTGTGACCCAGCAAGGGTTAACAGTCAAAGAAACCTCAATATTTATTACCCTGATTCTGCACTTTACAGAAACACCCCATATGTGGTTGTAACCTGCTGTATGAGCACATGGCAGGGTGCAGAGGGAAAGGAGCGTCGTATGGTTTAACGGAGGGCAGATTTTGCTGGTATTGTTTTCAGGTGCCATGTCACATTTGAAGACACCCTGAGGTACCCCTAGAAAGAAAACCCAAAAGTGACCCCATTTTGGAAACTACACTCCTCAAGAAATAAATCTATTGGTGAAGTGAATGCTTTGACCCAACAAGCGTTTCATAAAATTTTTAAACTAATGGCTGTAAAAATTAAAAAAATTTACTTTTATTTCTACTATAAAGTTGCTTTAGCCCCAAATTTTCCATTTTTACAAGGGGTTACACCCCACAATTTGTTATGCATTTTTTCAAGAATACGGAAACAACCCTATAGGTGGTCATATAGCTGTTTGGGGACCTAGCAGCATTCAGAAGGGAAGGAGCAGCATCTGTATTTTCTAACATGATTTACTGAAATTAGTTTAGGGCCCATAACATTTTAATTTTTTTCACCAATGTAGTTGTGTGAGGGCTTGTTTTTTATGGGAGGGGCTGTAGTTTTTATTGGTATCCTTTTTGTTTACATATGTTTTTTTGATCACTTTTTATACCATTTTTTGTGGAGGTGAAGTGGGCAAAAATGAGATTTTTGTGAACTCACCTGTAAAATCTCTTTCTCGCTTAGTTCATTGGGGGACACAGGACCGTGGGTATAGCTGCTTGCTGCCACTAGGAGGCGACACTAGGCTAAAAAACGAGATTTTTGTATAACTTACCAGTAAAATCTCTTTCTCGCTCTTCCTTGGGGAAACAGAAGACCTTGGGTATAGTTCAGCTCCCTAGGAGGCGTGACACTAAGTGAAAACTGTTAAGCCCCTCCTCCAGCAGCTATACCCTCAGCCTGGGGAGAGAGACTGCCAGTTGCGTGTCCAAGTATTGAGAAAAGGCAATGTCCAACAAGTGGAACCAACAAACCAACGGGGTAAACCAAGTCCGGAAACGTGTAGAAAAAAAACCAATGAATGGGTGGGTGCCGTGTACCCCAAGGAAGAGCGAGAAAGATTTTACTGTTAAGTTATACAATAATCTTGTTTTCTCGTCCATTTTCCTTGGGGGACACAGAAGACCTTGGGATGTCCGAGAACAGTCCAGGGAGGGGGGGGGGGGGCACAGCACCCGAAGGCATCAAGTAACCGCCGCCTCCAAAACCAGGAGGCCCAAGGCAGCATCCGCCAAAGCTCGAGTATGCACCCTGTAGAACTTGGTAAGGCGTGCAAGGAAGACCGGTGGCCGCCTTGCACAATTGCGCGGCCGAAGTCCAATGTCTCCGGCCCAGAAGGCACCGACCGCTCTGGTGGAATAAACGGTCACACCAAAGGCGGAACCCTGCCCTTGGTACGGTAACCTCAGCAATAGCCATTCTGAGGGGCTGGTCACGCACAAGGCCAGCGCCGTATCCAATGGGAGTGCAAGCATTCCACCCATGGAAGAGGGTCATGCTCATGGCCAGCAACGTATCTGGTGAGAGTGCAGTATTCCACCCAGAAAGGGGGGTCATGCACATGGCCAGCATCGCATCTGGTGAGAGTGCAAGCACCCCGCCATGGATGGGGGTCATGCACATGGCCAGCAACGTACGGCGAGAGAACAACCACAGTCACTGAGAGTGTATGTAGGCCGCCTGAGGGAAGGAGGCATGCCCATGGCCGGCAGTGAATCCAGTGACAGTGCAGCACACCGCCCATGGAAAGGAGGTCATGCACATGGCCGGCAGCGGATCCAGTGAGAGTGCAAGCACCCCGCCATGGAAGGGGGTTCATGCACATGGCCGGCAACTTATCGGCAAGAGAACAACCCCAGTCAGTGAGAGTATGTATGCCGCCTGAGGGAAGGTGTTGTGCCTTTTCATAGGTAAATACATTGATATCCAATTCATTTTAGTCAAGATGAATGTTCATTACCTTTAAGAGCCATGCTCGACTATAGTTACAATTTTGTATGTCTTGAGTAAGGTCGCACAAAGGTTTCTGCCCTTCAATGTTATTCTTCTCATGAATGTACCGGTCTGAGAAGAATCCTCCTTGTCTACTTTTAAATTTATGATGGAAGATAAAGATAAGCTCTATGCAGCTGGTGATAATTACCTATACAATTAGGCATTTATTAATGAAGCAAAATATATAATATGTATGTATTCATTTAATGAGCCTTAGTCCTTAGCATAGGACAATTAGTAGAACATATAATATATATTATATTATACGGTTATATGTTATGAAGACGACATGTATCCAGTATATTATATATATTTCTCATTAGGAGAATATTCGTCTCTAAAAGAGTGTCTGTGAAGATGTGTTTTGTAACCATGAATCACATCTTTTGGTGTGACAAGAGGAGGTACTGATATCTCTGAGAAAGCAAAGCCATTGAAGTTATTTATGATCCATAAAAAAACAGTGTGAGAAACATTCAGAGAGACGCCTAGAGGTCTGTCTCTAATTGCTACAAGTGTCAGAATTAATCCCTATAGCTTTGAATTAAAGCTTTTAAGGTCAAAATGTATAGAATACATTTTATTCAGACTTCCATAAGTTAACCCTTTATACTATGATGTAAATAGCTTACACGGCAGTGCCACCTAGGTATGAGTAGGTGACATTACAACAGTAGCAAAAGTGCATTCTGGGTAAGGTTATGATGTCATATTTCGTATCAATAGTCACACCCATCCGACAGTGATTGGAAAGTTCCAAACTAGGAAGGTGTGTCTAACTGATAAGTTTGTGATCATAAACCATACACAGGGGAGAGAAACACACACAAGAAAAGGAGGAGAAGGAGACAAGTTGAGCTCTCTAGAGGTGTCTATCAGGATGAAAGCCATGGTTACATGCGCTATGATGGACCACCCAGCTTTCCTAGGAGCAGAAGTAAGATTTCTACTAGGACTTGGTAAGAGACACAGAAAATGATATTTCATTTTATTAAGACTAATTTGATAGTGTGGGTGAAATTATACCATCTAGATTGGCGAATAAATACATTAATTAATCGATCATCTCCATATTTGAGATGTAGTCTTAGGATATTGTGAGACTTCATTCTACCTGCAGAAGAATCAAGACTCAATCTAGCAAAGCATTAAATAATTGCTTAGAGATATATATATATATATATTTATTGATAGAACATTCTTCGCCAAGCTAAGTGATGGATTCCCACAGGAAAGACTTATTTCAAGTCCTTCCCATTTAAGATATGATCTAGCAATGATCCTAGATCCCTGTTATTTGTCTTAATAGTCTTACCAAAGTTATATGTGTGAAAATAGTCCAGGATGGGGCGGAAGGATACAGTTATCTCTTCTAAGTTATATCCTTGAATGGATTTTCCCATCTTGAAGTCATGTGATGTATAGTTGGTTAGAAGGGGGCAGAATGTATTTAGCATTCCATATTGATGTCTAGGATTAGACATGCCCGTCCTGATATCATGAGGTTTTCTCTGAACAGAAGTAATATATATAAAAACTTATGTTCCTACTTTGATATCCTAACCTAATAATAGCTTGGTTATAATGTGGCAAGTTATTTCCATTCACATGTATTGTTAAGCTTGTAATGCTTTATATTAATGCTATATATATTCATTTGCATGTATCATTGTGTTTATTTACTTATATATGTTTATAACCTTGTAACCAATAAATCAGCATATTTTTATAAACCTGTGTATTATTGTATAATGCAGAACTACATGTTTTATCATTAACGTCATCTCACGTCAAAAAGAACTTATTTATCTGAGGAAATAGTCGGACTCAGATGTGAATTATATCAATTAGGTTGTCTACAATTCACCAGGTCATGATTTTAAGAAATTATGACAAATTTTTCAAACACGACAAAGGAGGCAGCATACCGCCTATGGAAGGGGGTCCTGCACATGGCCGGCAACGAATCCAGTGAGAGTGCAGCATACCGCCTATGAAAGGGGGTCGTACACATGGCCGGCAGGGAATCCAGTGAGACTGCGGCATTCCGCCTATGGAAGGAGGTCATGCATATGGCCGGCAGCGAATCCAGCGAGAGTGCAGCGTTCCGCCTATGGAAGAGGGGTCGTGCACATGGCCAGCACCGTATCCGGTGAGTGTGCAGAATTCCGCCTATAGAAAACGGTCATGCACAAGGCCAGCCCGCAGCCAGGGAGAGTGCAGTATTCCGCCTAGGAAGGGGGTCATGCACATGGCCAGCACCGTAACTGGAGAGGGTGACAAATTCTGCCTATAGAAAGGGCGGCATGCACTTGGCCAGCGCCGTATCCCGGGAGGGGGCAAGGGTCCGCCTAGAAAGGGAACATGCACCTGGCCAGCACCGCGTCATGCCGCCTATGGAAGGGGGCATGCACACGGCCAGCACTACTGAGATCAGGCTGCAGCGTCCTGCGCAGCCAACAAGAATTCCGGAAGAGTCAGGGGCCCGGGAAGGAGGGCCGGAATTGCGGCCCAACAGGCCGAGAAGCCTGGGCCAAAATTCGCAGCGCCGGGGCGACCGTAATGCACCGACGGTCGGAGCATCGCGCTCAAGTACATGCTGGCCCCGGGTGCCCACCCCGCGGGCCGAAAGAGAGGGCCCTGCGCCTCGGCAGCGTCAGGAGCGGGCCCCTCGCCCTGAGCAGCACACCGGTAAGGGGATGGGGGGACCCTGAAACCGGGTGCCCGTGAGGATAGAGGAGGGACGCCGGCATAACCCCTCCATCAGGGGCAGCTAGGTGCGGGCCTCCGGGCCCTGTTGCAGCACTCCGCTCGCAGGGAGAAGAGAGGCAGTGCGACTGAACCTTCAGGAGCGGTGGGGAGACAGCCAGTCTGCAATGTCCTATGGAGGCCAGGAGGGGAGGAGAGGGAGCTGAGAGAAGATTGCAGCCCTGCGGCACCCCAGGGGCCAGTCTAGGTCCAGAGGCACCAGTATGGGGGTCAGGCACGCAGGAGACCGGGGTGGAGGGGGGACGTGGGGCTGGAGAAGCCACTCTCTCACCATCAGCTGTCTTCACCCTCGGTCCGTTCCAGCAGGGTCGCCCCTTCAGCTACTGGCACCGTAGTGGCAGGACGCTGGAAGAGGGACTTAGCGTGTGGGCGACCCTTGCCTCCTTGGACACTAAGCAAAAACTGGCAGTCTCTCTCTCCAGGCTGAGGGTATAGCAGCTGGAGGAGGGGCTTAACAGTTTTCACTTAGCTCTGCTCCCTAGGAGGCGTGACACTATACCCAAGGTCTTCTGTGTCCCCCAAGGAAAATGGGCGAGAAAAAGTGTTAGCTCCTCCCCTGCAGGCTATACCCCCCCCAGCCTGGAAAGAGCATGTCAGTTTGAAAGAGAATGCAACAAATGCCGGCAGGAGCGAACCCGAGCTGAATACCCGACCGGCAACCAACCACCACCACCAACGATAATAAATACTGGGTGGGTGCTGTGTCCCCCAATTAACTAAGCGAGAAAGATTTCACAGGGGAGTTCACAAAAATCTTGTTTTCTCGCTCGTATCATTGGGGGACACAGGACCGTGGGACGTCCCAAAGCAGTCCACAGGGAGGAAAAAATTAATAAAAAAAATCACACGCCCATGGGAAGAAAAAAACCACCATCGAGGATGCGTAATCCACTGCCGCCTGCAAGACCTTGTGGTCCGAAGCAGCATCTGCCGATGCCTAGAAAAGCACCTTGTAAAACTTGGTGAACGTGTGCCCGGAAGACCAAGACACTGCCTTATACAACTGTAAAACTGATGCATGGTGGAGATGAACCCAAGAAGCGCCGACCGCTGGTCGGGTGGGCCATAACTCCACTGGGCGGTGCCTTGCCCTGGAAGTGGAATGCCTCAGCAACTATTAAAACAGATCCACCTGGAAACGTCCCCTTGGAGGCTGCCAAGCCTTTACAAGGACCTCCAGGAAAAAACAGGTAAGAGTCCGTACAGCAGAAAGAGCTAGTCATGGACAAGCAAACCTCAGAGGCCAAATCACATAGATGATGGAGAGCCCGCTCTCTAGAATGCGAGGAAGAAAGAAGGGAAAACTATGTCTGTGATGACGTGGAAGGCGGCAACTACCTTCAGCAAAAAAAGAAGGTACTGGTCGGTCTCGGAGCACTGCCTTACGTGGGTGCATGGCAAGAGAAAATCCGAAATTCACTACCAAACGACCCACAGGTCGTTTTGATGAAGCCGGTTTCCTGGCCGCAACTCTGGAAGCAGAACCAAAAATCCAGGGCCACAGGATCCTCCTTTGGTAAAGAGAAACACTCCCTAGGAAGCGGTAAATTGGTAGACCGATGCCCCCAGAGCCGTAGAGGCTTGTGGTGAGACTTCTAGTGAAAGAAGCTGCTTGATAAACCTCAGAGAAAAAAAAAACTACTGAATCAGGCATGCCCAACTGCAGGCCAAAGAACCAACACCTTGGAGATAGGTAGAAGAAAAGCAGACGTGAGAATCACCGGCGAAGGGAAGCCTAGTCAGCGACCATACATTGACAGTGTGGCAACTCTGCCTGAAGGGGCAAATGAGCAGGACCAAGATGAGAGAAATACTCCTGCCGGATGAAATGCGATGGCGACGTCCAACGCCTCCACCGTACCCGAGAAACCCTGGTCACGTAGGAAAAAAACAAAAACATTTAGCTGGGATTCCAGAGCCGTACCACACATGGCCACTGGTCAGGTAGACAGAAGGGGGAGGCGGTCAACCATTCAGCTCGAGGAGGGACAAGAAATAGAAAGGGTGCCCCCATGCAGGAACGAAAACCCTACCAGCGTTGGCAAGGCGTGACAGCCACCCACTCTGCCTGGCGTGGGGAGACTCCTAGTCCATTCACGGAATGAGCAGTAAAAGGTATGACCACTATCGGACCGACATGAGGTAGTCATTACTCATGTCTGAAGAGAGGTAGCACTGATGGCGTCACAGCATCAACTATTAGCACCCAAGTCCTGCTTATAACGGCAACCTAGTGGTAGACGAGTGCCATAGGGACTAAGCTTCCCAGTAGAGTGCACCCGAAGCGAGATGCTGATCAGCTATAGCTATTATGCAATAGCAAACGCCTGTGTTGACGACAGAAGGACAGTTGTCAGAGCAACGGCAATTATCGGTAGCGTAAATGAGTAAGAGGCTAGAGGTAAAGCTCATTCCCATCCGAGACTGGCTCTATACAGAAGTAGCCACAGAATTTAGTGGTAGACCATACAAGGGGAGCCACAGCTGAGAAGGAGGCCACACAATAGAAGCCACCGAGTCGAGTGCTAGAAGAATCCGTCACCTGACGAAGGAGCTGTGCAGTAGGAACCCTAGTATATAGTGGTAATGCAAATACCCCTTATCTAAATCATGCCCCGCCAGTGAAAAACTGAGGGGGAGGCATGAGGACATCCAGTAAAAGCCATGGTACCTTACTGCCTCAGTTAAGTAGAGCAAACCTTAAACACTTCACCTTGGAAGAGGCGCTGAACGGGAGCAACCGCCGAAGCCAGCGCCAGGGCAGAACCCCTACCTGAGTGGGGCTTCCCCACTGCAGCGACTACGATCTCTAGCACTAGCGTGAAAACTTCACCTGCGGAAGAGAATACGCTGTAGTAGCTAATCCAGAGTGCCAACATAACCACTTCACCTAGATAAGGAGGGGTGGTGGACAGAGTATACAGAGTCAGTGCAACACTGCTCGCTGGATCGTAATCACAATATTCTGTGCAATGGCGTACACACTACATGTTCTCAAGGACCAATACCCTGACCAACCTGAACGGTGGAGGCCCATGGGGATGGGGCGTCTCTAGGACACAAGTGTTGCTGGGTAACCCCTTGAGAGGATAGAGGTCGATATATTTGCACCCCCAAACAGCACCGGAAGAAAAGAAGGATACAATATGGAAGTAGCCACAGTATCCAGTGGCGGTACCCATATGCCACCAGATGAAGAGTACAGGGCACCAGCAGGTACTGACTCTTGCCACGCCCCACCTGTGAAGGAAGCAAAGGCATCTAGTGCCGTGGCGTAGTTGAATTGTAGCATCCAAAGATGCTTAATTATTCCCCCATTAGCGGATCACTTGTGGAAGTGGGTAACGCAACAGGAAGCATGGTGGTGGCAATGCGACTGATGAAATGGCATCCAGTGGTAGAGCAATACTCCTCTTAAGGAATGGGGTAGCGCGACAGTCAGAACCGTATCCAACAGTAGTGTGATTACCTCACCTATGAAAGGGGGTAATGCCTATAGCAAGCACAGAACTCTGTGGTAGTGCAATTACTCCACCTATGAAGGGAGGTAACGCATACGGCAAGTACTGTATCACGAGGTAGTACAAGTACACCACCTATTGAAGGGGGTAATGCATACGGCAGGAACTGAATCCAATGGTAGAGAAATTACGTCATTTATGGAAGGGGGTAATGCATATGGCGAGTCCTGTACCCGGTGGGAGTGCAATTACTCCACCTAAGTAAGGGGGTAATGCATACGGTAAACACTGTAATCAATGATAATGCCATAACGCCACCTATGGAAGAGGCTAATGCATACGGAAAGTACTGTACCAAGTGGAAATGCAATTCCGCCACCTACGGAAGGGGGAAAGCGTACGGCCGGCACTGAAACCAGTGCTAGTGCAGTTAGTCCACCTATGGAAGGAGGTAATGCATAAGGTAAGTACTGTATCCAGTAGTAGTGCAAATACTCCGCCTAAGGGGGGAATGCATACGACAAGTACTGAGGGCTACCGTGGACGCAATCTTGGAAGATTGTACCGGATTCATGTCAGAGTCCGAATTGCTGATCCCCCCCGGACCGAGGGTGCGGAGGTGACCGAGGAGGAATATGTCCTGCTCTGTCCCGCTTTTGCTCAGTTTTCTTCCTCAGAATCTTGCCGGTGGGGATTTATCAACCAAACTACCCAGGGGGTGAAATAGGAACTTCTAAAGGTCCACCCACCAGATTGGGCAGGCGGTGCTTTAATCAACCAAACGACCCAGGAGGGTGGATTGGGAATCCTTCAGATGTCCTCCACTGGATTTGCGCAGGTGGAGCATTATCAACGGCCCCGGAGGGCGGATTGGGAAACTGTGAGAGATCCTCTACTGTCCAGTCAGGGGGGTCCTGCGGTGATGTGGGCTGAGGGGGGCAGGACCTGTATGGGCGCACATTTTTTTAAACTGATGCCCCAGCCTTAAGTGGACAAGAGGCAGGAAGAGGTTGACTTATTCAATATTAAGGCACACAGATAGAAACCCCAGATAATCTGGTGCCGGCCTCAAAGAGGTGGCTTGCCAGGAAGAGTTAAAATTGCCTTGAGGACCGGGGGCGGAGCTCAGCGGGCTCCTGGGGGAGGGGGACAGCTAGGCGGGAGAGATGAACACCCCCCCCCCCCCCCCCAATACCTGGGAATTAAAATTGCGGCCTAGTAGGTAAGTAGTAGTAAGTTTTGGCGCTCGGCCAACTGGGAAGTGGGCCGGGAAGAAAACAGCGCGGACCGGAATGGAAAAAAACAGGTAAGCCCGAAGTAAAGCAGAGGCCTAAATTTTGCGGCACCTGGCCGACCGGGATGTCCGTTCAGCCGGCTGAGGGACGGAGGGACCCAGAGAGGTGCTGGCAGGCGCCCGGGTGTGCATACCGGCCGCGGGCCAAATAAAGTATGGCGCCGGAATGGAGAACTGGAATGGAGCGCGGAAGGCGCCCGCTTGCAGTTACCAGCCGCGGGAGCCCACCCCGCAGGCCAGGAAAAAATATATATTTAAGAAATAAAATAAAAAAAATCGGTGCAGGCCGCAGGGCCTAAGGAGCAAGTAAATAGGGGAACCAGGCCCTGTGTTTGCTCCCCCCAGACATGGACTCGCAGAGGCCCAAAACTGTAGTGAAGAGGGGGGTGTGGGGAGGGGATGGTGCTGAGAATACTCACCCAATCCGGACTACTCACCCCATCTTCATCCTCTTCTCTTCACTCCTCCTCAGATTACCAGCAGGGTCACCTCTTCAGCAGCTGGCCCCCGAAGTGGCAGGAGACTGGAACGGCGGGAGGGTCTCGCCAGATTCAGGTGACCCCTTGGCTGGCGGGAAGCAGGGGAGCGAGGCTGCCCTGGTCCTCTTTTTCTTCCTGGGAGAGGTTGGGTGGTAAGGGAAACCAACACCGGCCGCGCTCCCCGGGTAGACAGAGTGGCTAGGCGACTGTTTCCCAAAACCTAAAAGGGAAAAAGAAAAAATAATAAAGTAAGGCGCCCTGCATTAAGCAGGGAGGTCTGCCTCCTACAGACACTAAGCTAAAAACTGACATGCTTTCTCCAGGCTGGAGTGGGTATAGCCTGCAGGGGAGGAGCTAACACTTTTAAGTCTAGTGTCGCCTCCTAGTGGCAGCAAGCAGCTATACCCATAGACCTGTGTCCCCAATGATACAAGCAAATTTTTTTTTAATTTTGTCAGTTTTTAATTTTTTATGGGGTTCCTCTTGTGGTAAATATTGTATGATTATTTTATTCTGAGGGTTTGATACAGTTATGGCTATGCCAAATTTATATAGTTTTATTTATGTTTTACAACTTTTTCAGCTTAAAATGCCTTTTGTGTTAAAAATAAATTATATTTTGCATTGCCATATACCAGTGATGGCGGACCTTTTACAGACAGAGTGCCCAAACTGTAACCCAGAACCCACATAATTATCGCAAAGTGCCAACACAGTAATTTACCCTGAACACTACAGTCCAATGTATTATATTTTCCATGTACTTTATCATTTAGCTATAATAGCCTGCCTATATTCAGTGCGCTGCTTGTGCCATTCATAGTGCGTCCTGTGCTGATGAATGGCAGGAAAAGTCTGAGCCATATTGGTACACCATAGACTTTTTCCAGGGCGTGAGTGCCCACAGAGAGTGCTCCGAGTGCCGCCTCTGGCACCCGTGCCATAGGTTCGCCACCACTGCCATATACTAAAGTCCAAAGAATTTATATTTTTTCACCAATGTAGCTGTATGGGGGCTTGTTTTTTGTGGGACGAGCTGCAGTTTCTATTGGTATTATTTTGGGGGTACATATGTCTTTTTGATCACTTGCGATTTATTTTTTTGTGCACATGAGGTGACAAAAAAAAGCAAAACCGTCATATTTTTTTTTCTACATTTTTTTTTTTTACGTCACTCACTGCGCAGGACTAGTAATATGATTCTTTGATAAATCAGGTTCTTACGGACACGGCGATACCAATTAGGTGTCGTTTTTCTATTTATTTCAATTTTTTTTATTACATAAATGAACGGATATGAGAATACACAATTTTTATTGTTTTTACACTTTTTTTTATTTATCAAGACCCATCTGGATCTTGAAGATCCAGTGGGTCTGATCACTATACAGTACATTGTAATAGTCATTTATTGCAATGCACTGTATAGTCAGTGCTACACTTACACTGATGGTGCATTCACACGACCGTATAAACGGATCTGCATGCGTTCCGCAAATTTGCTTAACGGGTGTGGACCGATTCATTTCAATGGGGCCGCAAAAGATGCGGACAGCACACCGTGTGCTGTCCGCATCGGTTGTTTCGTTCTGTGGCCCCACAAAAAAAGATAGAGCATGTCCTATTCTTGTCCGCAACCGCTGACAAGCTTAGGCATTCTCTATATAGTGCTAGCCATGTGCAGTCTGCAAATTGCGGAAACGTACACGGCCAGTATCAGAGTTTTGCAGACTGCAAAACACTTACGGTCGTGTGAATGCACACTAAGGCTGATCAGACCCTCAGGGCAGCCTGGACACCTATGCAAGGTGTCCGGTTGCCATGGTAACCATCGGGCCGCTGCTATCACAGCAGCGGCGGCTCGATGGAAGAGAGAAGGAGCTCCCTTTCAACCCCATGGATGGCGCGGGCAGCTACTGACAGTAGCATGTATGGAGTTAAACGTCCGAGATCGGTGCCAGCACCGATTTCGGCCGTTGCAGCAGAGTGTTAGCTGTAAGTTACAGCCATCACAGAGGTGCAGGGGAAAGGGGGGAAATGGCGGCCTCTTGGGGCACTGAAATCATCAGGGGCACTGCGGCACACAGGGGTTCTTATCCTATTTCTGGCTGCGATCTCCAGAGTGGTGATCGCAGCCTGAAATCGGCATTTTTTACAGTGCTGCGCTCCGATTGATTAGTCTCTGCAGACTAACCAATCGGAGCGCTTGCCGGCAAGGGACCACTCTGATTGGTCCTAAGCCGGCTTCCCTGGTGTCTCTGCTCTCGGGGAGAGCGGAGACTCCGGGGCTAAGACACTTTATAGTGTCACAACCCCAGTAAGCAGTTTGGCCGTCACTGTACGTCCAAATGCAGCAAGTCACTTGCAATTTGGACGTACAGTAACGTCCAAATGCGTGAAGGGGTTAAAGTAATCCGTTCCTTGATCAAAAACACCAGCAGAATTGCATCTTTTTTTAACTCTGCTGATGGTAATGGTCCAGGGAGTGAAACATATAGGTGTCCACTCCCATCAAACACTTTGTCCGGGCAAAAGCTAGCTTTTAAGCTGGAAAACAGGAAGATCCCCCAACTATGCTGGATACAGTCAACTCGGGCAGACTGTTCCACTGCCAGATTTAAAAATGCACATCAAGGTACAGTGATATGTGCCTACCCATAATCTTCTAGCTACACCTGCAGGGCAACTGTGTGTACTTACCACTGTATGCTTTGCTGTTAAATGTAGGATTGGAGAAATATTATGTATGCAATTCCCTAATGTAATGTTTAACTTAGCTTACTTATAGTTTTATAAACAATGTATAATTGAGAAAAAATAAATAAAAATTAAGACATACTCAATTATCTGCTTGGCACTGTTGTCCACAATGCCCTCTGCATTCAGACCCAAACGTTTCTTTTCATCTGAGTCCAGTCTGCTAGATTCATCATCATCATCCTAGAAATAAGCAAAAAATAGCAAGAAACCTGATCCTTTTGCTTACTGAATTAACTATTTGAGGGGGAACAAAACAAATAAAAAACAACAACAACTGCTCAAATAAGATACCATTTTGAGATGTGGTTGACCTTCATGGCATTTCCTCCGTGGACTGCCGTGGCCCTCATGATAGCTCTGATCCATCTCATGACCAACTAGACTTTAGCAGCAGCCTACTAAGACCCCATTCACACAACAGAATTTTTGGTCCGGATCCGATCCGCATTTTTTGCTAATTGGATGTGGACCCATTAATTTCAACGGGGCCGCAAAAGAATGCGTACTCTATGGATGGCCATTCATCTGAATGGTCGCCATGTAATACCACATTTGTCACTGCGAGGATAATGAGCATCACGCCACATCATCTTGATCTAATACTAGACAACCTCTTGAAGGGAGATACAACTGCACATACGACATGGATGAACTAATGAAAAATCTTAAAGGTCCCTTTACATTGGATCACAGAGCAGTAGATTGTCAGGAAGGAAGAGTTCCTACAATTTACATGCAGCGATCTCCTCCATAGTATGGGGAAGAGCTATCGCTAATGCCATCACTTGCCCCATACTGACTCATTGCTTCCCGGCAGAAGATCATTTTTGTGCGTTTCACTGGTTCTTCAGATAATCGGTGGGCGATACATTTACATTGCAAGATAATCACTAATGAGCATTCCTATGAGCGCTCGTTAGCAATTATCTTTAGGATTATCGCCCCGGGTAAAGGGCCCTTTACATATCATTCTGACAATGTATGTGGTAGACTGTATTCACGTTCTAACTTACTACAAATGGAAAGCTCAAATAATGAAAATATAAAACACAACATGCATACCTCCTCTTCATACTCCGAACTACTTCCCTCGCTGTCAGATCTCGGAGCAACTTCATATCTTGAGGGGTAAAACAAAAATAAAATAAAAACACAACATTTCCATTAATGAAGTAATGAAAGTAACCAATAGAATAGATCACACAGACATTAGAAGGTAGATAAATATTACTGAAATGCTATTCTAGGACATGAGAAGACAACTTAATGAAAGTGAAAAATGGGAAAATATTTGGACACAACTAACCCCGGGTTCATCTCCAGCCAAGTCTCAAGCTGACTGGCTTTAGGTGCTTCTGGAGCAAGCAGCACTTTCCCTGTCTCAGTATGAATAACCTTTACAGGTAGGTCGCTCATCTGACTGCTTTCATCTATTAGCTGAAAGAAGAAGGAGACAGAACACAAACAATGCAACACTTTTCAATGAAAGCAGTTTTTTAGGTTACAGCCCCTTTAACAGCAGCAATGTCAAACTGGCCCATGTTCCAGCAGCTAAACACAAACGTGTATTTAAGGGGAAAATTGCACATGTGAAATGGCCTGCTGACTATAATGCGTCAGTGTTCAGTCCAGGTGTGGTACGTTCTACACTTTGACAGCACTGCTCGTCTGATTAGGCTACATGCACACGACCGTTCTGTTTTTTGCGGTCCACAAACCGCGGATCTGCAAAAAAAACTGAAGCCGCCCGTGTGCCTTCCGCAATTTGTGGAACTGAATGGGCAGCCCATTTTAGAAATGCCTATTCTTGTCTGCAAAACGGACAAGAATAGGACATGCTATATATTTTCTGCGGGGCCACGGAACGGAGCAAAGGATGCGGACAGCACAGTGCTGTCCGCATCTTTTGCGGCCCCATTGAAGTGACTGGGTCCGCACCCGAGAAGCAAAAACTGCAGCTCGGATGCAGACCCAAACTACAGTCGTGTGCATGAGGCCTTAGGCCTTTCACACGCTTTACTGGGTAGGTAAGCTGTACACTATAAAGAATGACGAGACAACCCCTTTAACCATGTTTTGTGCTTCTCCTCTAAACTGTAGTATATTTGGACATACATACAGAAGAGAAGACAATTCTAGATATAGAAATGTATAATAGTCACAGGTAGATGACTTTAAATATATATATATATACATAATAAATAATATATACAGGAGAGAAAATATAGAATATGTGAGAGCGACATCATTTTCTTATACAGATAAGAGAATATCCTAAGAAGAAAAAAATTGGGATTTTTGGGACAGGGGAGTTTGAGTGGGGTTTATAAAGGGGTTGTGTCACTTCAGCAAATGGCATTTATCATGTAGATGCAGTTAATATAAAGCACTTACTAATGTACTGGTATTATCCATATTGCCTCCTTTGCTAGCTGGATTCATTTTTCCATCACATTATACACTGCTCGTTTCCATGGTTACGACCACCTTGTAATCCAGCAGTGGTGGCCGTGCTTACAAACTAAAGGAAAAGGAGACAAATTCTCTGGTGGCCGGGGCTATAGAAGCGCACACATGCATAGTAGCTCCTGTCCATCTCATATCTGCACTTCAGCGGTGGCCGTAACCACTGAAAACAAGCAGTGTGTAATGCAATAGAAACTTGTATTAACCCCTTCCTGACATGGCAATTTTCTGTTTTTGCATTTTCATTTTTTACTCCCTGCCTTCCCAGGGTCATAACCTTTTTAGTTTCTGTTTACATAGACATATGAGGGCTTGTTTTTTGAGGGACAAGTTGTACTTTCTAAGGCCATTTCACACGAGCGAGTGTCACGTTCCAGACTCAAGTATCAGACAGCTCCTCTCCTGAACTTTCAGCACTGCCGGGGTCGCATAGAATTATATTGATTTATGATTCTATGTACAGTTGTGGAATGTATTGGATAACACTAACAGCATTATGTCAGTGTTATCCAATACATTCCAGACCTCTAAGGGTTACATAGCATCATAAATCAATATAATGCTATGCGACCCCGGCAGTGCTGGGAGTTATGGACGTGAGCTGCCTGATAGTGCTGCGAGTCTGGAGTGTGACACTCGCTCGTGTGAAATCAGCCTAATGCCACCATTTAATATTGCATATGATGGGGTGGAATTGGAGGGGGAAAAAAAATAAATAAATGCAATTTCGCCACAGTTTTACCTGTTTTGTTTTTATTGTGTTCCTATGTGGTAAAACTGACTTGTTCCCTTCATTCTCTGTGTCAGTACAGTTACGGCGATACCGTTTTTATATAGGTTTTTCTTGTGTTGCAATACTGAAATAAAACATTTTTTCTTTTCATCACCACATTCTGACGCCCATAACTTTTTTTTGTTAAGTCTATAGAGCTGTTTGAGGGCAAATTTTTTTTTGCATGACAATCTGTAGTTTATATTGTTGTATCAGTTGTTTTTCAATTTTCTTTGGGAGTTGAAGTGATGAAAAGACTGCAAATCAGAGATGATGATTTCTTTCTCCGTTACACCATTCACCATATGGGAATTTTTTTATATATTTTAACGGTACGGGTTTTTACGATGCCTATGGATGTTTATTTTTTTTTATTGTATATTTTCATTTTGGGGAAGGGCATTGATTTGGATTTTTATATTTTAAAAAACATTTTAAAACTGCCAACATGCAATCATTAGATTTGCAATTTGCGTGAAGTAATGGAATTTATCCATTACAATATACAAAACATTGGTATATTACAATACAGTGCTGCCACCTGTGGTCCTGAATTGGAAATACCAGTAAAAAGCTTAGTACAGGCTTTGCCTTATTACTTCAACAGAACACCTTCCTCAATCTCAGCCAGTTACAGCTCAAATCAGAATTTAGAAATTATTGTATCGTAGCATGTATGGCTGAATCTTTAAGAGTTTAACAAAAAATAAAAAAATAATTATCAAACAAACAACAACTGTACCCTTTCCAAATGGTGGAACTGAAATAGTACGTCCATGGACACTAATACAGATTTATACATCACAGGAAATAATTTAACTTTGGCACACTACCTCTCCATCAGGCCCAAGACCAGATCCCATTCCTTCTGCATTTTCTTCCACCTTCTGTATAAAAAGAACATCATTTAAAAGGGGTTATCCCATTAAAAGTATTACTATGCAATGAAGAGAGAAATTCAAATGACATAATTTTGCAATATACATGCAATAAAAAGATAGTTTTTTTGTTTACATTACATTCTCCTCTCTGGTAGCGCCCTCTGCTGCCTATCCTGCTTGTCCACCTTCCCCTGCTTTCAGAAGGAGACCAACATGCTCAGTCATTTCCCAGTCATTCCTCCTCAGACATGGGCTACTTTCAAACAAGCAATAAAGCTATCTGGCAGTATGTTCCAGTAGAGGAACAGTCTGCCGAAGTTCACCGTATCCAGCCATGCACCACTGGAGCCCATTGACTAATGAAATCCGCAGTGGATTACACTTTGTGTATGCACCATTTTTGGCTGGCCGAATTCGCTCCGAATTTCATTACAGTCGATGGGCTCGGACAGTGCATGACCCTATCCGGCTATGTCAGATACGGTGCACTTCGGCAGGCTATTTCTCAACCTGAATAACCTACTGGATAGATTTACTGCATGTGTGAAAGTAGCCATAGTAATATCATAGCAAAAACAGATTGAAGCAGCCCTGGCACCATTCATTTATTCACCCATACTTCTAAATTTACAGAAATATACAGCAATCTCTCTCTTAGAGAGGGAAATTGTGGGAAGGGAATTATATACCATATGTAAGAGGCCGTATGTAAGAGACTAGAGCTAACTGCAATGCTTCCTGGGAGATAAAGGTGCTTGATGAGCTACAGCTATCCCTGTATACAGTCATAGAGGGAAGGCTGTCAATCACAGATAGGACCGCCTCCTGGACTCCTAATCTCAAAATGATCCGGACTATAAATTAATGAAATACAAATTATACTGAATCTTTTGCCATTAAACTACATATCAATCTGCTCAGCTTCTTCTCTACAACATGCTGCCTGCAGAGTACATAGTGACTGGTTCCTTTTAAAGATGACCTTTCATCTGGCAAAAAATTGTGAACTAAGTATCATGATCTGTACAGCGGCGCCCAGGGATCTCACTGCACTTACTATTATCCCTGGGCGCCGCTCAGTTCTCCTGTTATGCCCTCCGGGTATCTTCGGTCACTTGGTTATAGTAGGCGGAGTCTGCCCTTGTTCTCCTGGGCGTCTCCTTTTCCTAGGCTGTAGCACTGGCCAATCGCAGCGCAGAGCTCACAGCCTGGGAGAGAAGGAGATGCCCAGGAGAACAAGGGCAGTCTCCGCCCAGTATAACCAAGTGACCGAAGATACCCGGAGGGCATAGCAGTAGAACTGAGCAGTGCCCAGGGATAATAGTAAGTGCAGTGAGTTCCCTGGGCGCCGCTGTACAGATCATGATACTTGGTTCACAATGATTTGCCAGATGAAAGGTCCTCTTTAACTAAGATTATGTTAAGAAAAGGAGGAGCGCTCTGTAAAAGAAAATGAAGCCCCCCTATAAATTTATATCATATATCCGTGAAAGAGTGCCAAGACCCGATGCAGACTGCAGAGGCACGGAGCAGTAACATGACTGATAATGCTCCGTGCCTCTCTGTGACCTATTTACTACGAAATCACAGTGACAACTTTATCGCACTGTGATTTCGTAGCAAAGAGGTCACAGAGAGGCACAGAGCATGATCAGTCATGTTAATGCTCCGTGCCTCTGCATCGGGTCTTGGCACTCTTTCACGGAGCGGATGTCACGCACGGCATCCGCTCGTGTGAAAACAGCCCTAATAGTTCCAAATACGTGCACTTTAAAAGGGAGAAAATAATTGCGTTTTTTAAAAGGAAAGCAGGGCACATGCAGAGACAGCACCCTGAACCTTCTATTAAATAAAAGGCGGAAAAAAATAAGATAATGGTAGTGCAATTTCAAATGAAATACAGGAAAAGCGGGAAAAGGGCAAGAAAAAAAGTGCAGCTTCGAATGCATGGATACTGACATCTAAATGCTACTAATGGAACATTTGTAGGAATTGTCTGGAATGCACTTTAGCTTTTAAGCGCCAAAAGCAATTGAAAAAAAAGAAAAAGGAAAAAAATTAAACCGGAAAAAAAGGAGATTTTTGTATAACTTACCAGTTAAATCTCTTTCTCGCTCTTCCTTGGGGGACACAGACCTTGGGTATAGCTCAGCTCCCTAGGAGGCGTGACACTAAGTAAAACTGTTAAGCCCCTCCTCCATCAGCTATACCCTCAGCCTGGAGATAGAGGCTACCAGTTGCGTGTCCAAGTAGTGAAAGGATAACAACCAATAACGGAAACAACCAGCCAGCAACCCAACGGGGCGCCAAACCATAACCCTGTAACCAAACACAGAAGGGTGGGTGCTGTGTCCCCCAAGGAAGAGCGAGAAAGAGATTTAACTGGTAAGTTATACAAAAATCTCCTTTTCTCGCCCATTTTCCTTGGGGGACACAGACCTTGGGACGTTCAAGAGCAGTCCAAGAAGGGAGGGACCACAAACCCAAGGCGGAACACCACCAGAGCATCAGGAAACCGCTGCCTGCAAAACCAGGCGGCCCAACGCAGCATCCGCTGATGCATGCGTATGCACCCTATAGAACTTTGTGAAAGTGTGCAGAGAGGACCAAGTGGCTGCTTTGCACAACTGTTCAGCCGAGGCCCGATGCCTCTGCGCCCAGGAAGCTCCGACTGCTCTGGTGGAATGAGCAGTGACGCCAAAAGGCGGAGGTCTGCCCTTGGCTCGATAAGCCTCAGACACTGCCAGTTTAATGAAACGGGCAATAGCCACCTTGGAGACCGCCAACCCTTTGCGCGAACCCTCCGGAACCACAAACAGGGAGTCCGTGCGCCGAAAGGACCCGGTGACCTCCAAGTAAATCCTCAACGCCCTGACCACATCCAGACGGTGCAGTTCCCGTTCTCTGGGGTGGGAAGGAGAGGGACAGAGCGACGGAAGGACGATGTCCTCATTGATGTGAAAGGCGGAGACCACCTTTGGCAGGAAAGTCGGGACAGGCCGAAGCACAACCTTATCCTGGTGGAAGATCAGGAAAGGTTCGGAGCAAGAAAGAGCCGCTAACTCCGACACCCGTCGGAGAGACGTGACGGCCACAAGAAAGATGACCTTGCAGGACAGAAGGCGAAGGGAGACCTCCCGTAAAGGCTCGAAGGGGGCTGATTGGAGCGCCGAGAGCACCACATTCAGGTCCCAGGAAGGAACTGGAGGGCGGTACGGCGGAACAGAGTGAGCCACCCCTTGTAAAAAGGTCTTAATTGGCCCTAGAGGGGCCAGGGGACGCTGGAGAAGAATAGACAGCGCCGAAATCTGACCCTTCAGAGAACTGAGGCACAGCCCCAGGTCCAGACCCGACTGGAGGAAGGACAGGATTGTGGGAAGAGAAAACCGGAGAGGTGGGATGCTCCGGGACTCACAGAACCCCAGATAGGACCTCCAAACCCGATAGTAGATCCTAGAGGATACGGGCTTACGAGCCCGGATCATGGTGCGGACTACGTCCGCGGAGAAACCCCGTTGCGTTAAGACGGCGGTCTCAATAGCCACGCCGTCAAACGTAGCGAGCCTAAATGCTCGTGGAAGATCGGTCCCTGAGAGAGAAGGTCTTCCCTGGAGGGCAGTGGCCACGGTGCGTCTGCCAACAGCAACATTAGGTCGGCGTACCAAGACCGGCGGGGCCAATCCGGGGCGATTAGAATCGCGGGGACGCCCTCTGCCGCGATCCTCCGAAGAACCCGTGGCAGGAGGGGAAAAGGAGGAAAGACGTACAGAAGGGAGAATTCGCGCCACGGAAGGACGAGCGCGTCGGCGCCGTATGCCTTCGGGTCCCGTGCCCTGGCCAGGTATAGGGGGACCTTGTGGTTGAATTTGGAGGCCATGAGGTCCACGTCGGGGCGACCCCAGCGAAGACAAAGGGCTTCGAACACCTCTGGGTGCAGGGACCATTCTCCCGGGTCGATGGTGGACCGGCTGAGGAAATCCGCCGCCCAGTTGTCCACCCCCGGGATGTAAATCGCAGATAAGGCCGGCACGTGCGTCTCCGACCCAGAGGAGAATCAGGGTCACCTCTTGCATCGCTGCGAGTGCCTCCCTGATGGTTTATGTATGCCACAGCCGTGGCATTGTCCGATTGGATCCGAACAGGGTGGCCCTCAGCAGATGGGTCCAGTGTCTGAGGGACAGAAGAATCGCCCTCAGTTCCAGAATATTGATTGGAAGTCTGGACTCCGATAGAGACCAAACGCCCTGGACGGACCGGGGAGGGAAAACCCCCCCCACCCCCGTAAGCTGGCATCTGTGGTAATCACCAGCCAGTTCAGTGGAAGGAAGGACTTCCCCCTTAGAGGGATATGCAACCACCAGCCGAGGGAAGCTCGAGCCAGGGGAGGCAGAAGAAAGGTCCTGTCCAGACTCCTCAGTGATTTGTCCCAGGCCGACAGAATTGCCCTCTGAAAGGTGCGGGATCGGAATTGTGCGAACGGCACCGCTTCGAAACAGGCAACCATCTTTCCCAACAACCGCATGCTGGATCTGAGGGAAGGGCGGTGATGACGGAGGAGACTGCGAACCGACCCGCGAAGGGCCAGACGCTTGTCCGACGGAAGGCGGACCTCCGCCAACTCTGTATCCAGGAGCATCCCCAGGAAGATCAGCCGTCTGGAGGGGGTAAGGGAAGATTTGGGGTGGTTGATAATCCAACCGAACCGCGTCAGGGTCTCCAGAGTGAGTTCCACACTGCGGGATGTCTGAGAGAAGGAGGGTGCCTTGACCAGGATGTCGTCCAAGTATGGGAGAAGAAAAACACTTCTTGAACGTAGAAGGGCCAAGACAGGGGCCAGGACCTTGGTGAACACTCGAGGAGCAGTCGCCAGACCAAAGGGAAGGGCGACGAATTGGAAGTGATCGTCCCCCACCGCAAAGCGCAGGAAGCGGTGATGACATGGAGCAACCGGAACGTGGAGGTATGCATCCTGAATGTCGATTGAGGCCATGAAATCCCCTCTTTCCAGGGAGGCCACTGCGGACCTGAGAGACTCCATCCGGAATCTCTGCAGTCGGAGAAAACGGTTCAGGCGTTTTAGGTCCAAGATCGGACGCACTGAGCCTTCCTTCTTGGGAACCACAAAGAGGTTCGAGTAGAACCCCCTGAACCTGTCCGTCGGAGGCACGGGGGCGACGACACCCTTGTCCATTAGAGAGTGAATGGCCGCGAAGAAGGCGGCCACTCGTACGGGATCTCGCGGAGGACGGGATCGGAAGAAACGGTCTGGCGGAATGGACGCAAATTCGATTTTGTATCCGCAAGATACAATCTCGAGCGCCCATGCGTCTGAGATGTGGGCCCGCCATACGTTCCTGAATAGGAGAAGGCGGCCCCCCACCCGGGTGGGTGGGGGCGCACCTTCAGGCAGAGGGCTGCTGGCCTGTGGGAGCCCGTGCAGGCTGGGACTTGCGCCAGGTAGGTTGCGTCCGAAAAAACGGCTTCTTGCGTCTATCCTGGGCTGGGCCAGAGGAAGAAGAACTGGCCGCGGGTCTAGACCCGGTAGGCTTGCGAAAGGACCGAAAACGGGACGAACCAGCGCGACCACGGGGGGCGCCCATTGGCCTGGACTGGGGGAGGTGAGTACTCTTCCCACCCGTGGCCTCTGATATAAGTTCGTCCAGACGGGTTCCGAACAGGCGGGAACCCGTGAATGGTAGGCCGGCCAAAGAGCGTTTGGAAGCGGCGTCCGCCGCCCAAACCTTCAGCCAGAGTTCCCTCCTGACAGAAACTGCCAGGGCAGAGGAACGGGCAATGAGGGCACCCGCATCAAGGGAGGCCTCACAGACGAATTTTCCGGCCTGAACAATTAGTTGGGCTAAGGAACGGAGGTCCTGAACAGGGACGTCCGACCCTAACTCCCGTTCCAGTTGCAAACCCCATTCAGAGACCGCTTTGCCAACCCAGGCGGAGGCAAAGACCGGTCTAAGGGCCGAACCAGAGGCAGTAAATATGGCCTTGGAGAGGGATTCCGTACGACGGTCCTCAACAGACTGGAGGGAAGATCCGTCCTGTACAGGAATAGTAGTGCTTTTGGACAGGCGAGCCACGGGAGGATCAACCTTAGGCGGGGATGTCCACGTGGTCACAGAATCCGCTGGAAAGGGATAACAAATGTCCAGCTTTTTGGGTGTAATAAAGCGGACGTTAGGCCGAGTCCAAGCCTTGGATACCACAGAAGAAAAATCAGCGTGTATGGGAAAAACCTTGGAGGCCTGTTTGGGGCGGAGAAAGGACACGCCGGCCTGTTCAGAGCTGGGGGGGTCATCGTGTAGCTGAAAGGTATCACGGATGCTAGTGACAAGATGCCCCACCGCGGACGCCAATTTGGACGGAAGCTCTGAGTCCATGTCCACGTCCGAATCCGCCAGTTCTCCCTCAGAAAGCGTATCCCTTTGAGAGGATAGACTTGACTGAGCTCGCACGCATGGCGGAGAGAGCGAAGCATCTGGAGAAGATGTGCGCTCAACCCTTGAACGTTTCTGAGTATGCCGGGCCCTGGAAGATTCGCTGGGAGGCAGGGAACCAGTGGGGGCGGCAGAAACGGTAGTCCCAGCGGGTGCGACAGGGATTGTGGCAGCCTGTGGGAGAGGCGGTCTATCCACGAGACGGCCCACTACGTGTGTAAGGCTTTCCACCGCCTGAGACAGAGACCTAGCCCAGTCAGGGGGTTCAGAGGCACCGGGGGGCGCAGCGGGAAGCGGGCCCTGCACCGGGGCCTGACATGCAAGGCAATGCGGCTCAGATTGCCCACGCGGAAAAAGTTCCTTACAGGCGGTACAGGCATGGTACCAGGGTTTGGGGGCACCTGTGGGATCTGACATGCTGAAGTGTGGTTGTACTCTAATATAGAGACCACAAAGGGTTATAGCAGCTATGACCAGGAGGGTTAGGAGAGGGTTAACTGTCCTACCAGTGCCTCAGAAGAACGTCAGGAGATGGCCCAGATCAGCAGCAGCAGAGAAGCAGTGAACAGCAGTGAGCAGCAGAGAGCGCCCACAGAAGCCGAGCGATGTACACAGGAGGTTAGAGTCCCCCACCGTGTCCCAGCTTCCTGTCAGGAGTGAGGAAGCGCGGGAAACCTCAGCAGAAAGCGCGGGGAACAAGCTCCGCCCCCTCCAGCGCTTGAAATGTCTCCTGTGAAGGAGAACGTAGCTCCGCCCCCAAAATGACGCGCGGAAGCCCCGCCCCCTGCCGGGACCGCTAAGCCCCGCCCCCCGTTCTCGGCGGGAAGGGGGAGAGAGAGAGAAGAGAAAAATGGAGTCAGCCCCGATAAGGGGGAGGGGGGGGGGAGAAAGATAGCAGCGTGGGGGGGAAAAGCGTGGGGGTGCTGAGGATGCTGCTGTGCTGCATTGTCCTGCAGATGAGCGCTCAGAATGAGCGACCACGGGTGCCCCCCTTACCCAGAGGGGTAGATGCTGCAGATAGGGACGGGGTATGGGCTGGAATCTCACCGTGCGACGTCTTCACCCTCAGTCCTTTCCAGCAGGGTCGCCCCTTCAGCCACTGGCACCGCAGTGGCAGGAAGCTGGAAGAGGGGCTTGGCGTGCGGGCGACCCCCTAGCTGGCGGGATGTAGGGGAGCCATTGCTGCCCAGATCCTCCTATTGCTTCTGTGGGGGAGGCAGCAGTGCAGATAAGTTGGCACTGGCGCAGCTCAACCCCGGGAGAGCAGAGAGGTCAAATGCGTCTCTGGTATCCCTAGGAAAAAATAAAATAACAAAATTAGAAGAAAAAGTAAAAATAACAAGGAGAAAACAGCCCTGCAGTAGCAGGGAGTGTCTTGCCTCCTTGGACACTAAGCTAAAACTGGTAGCCTCTATCTCCAGGCTGAGGGTATAGCTGATGGAGGAGGGGCTTAACAGTTTTACTTAGTGTCACGCCTCCTAGGGAGCTGAGCTATACCCAAGGTCTGTGTCCCCCAAGGAAAATGGGCGAGAAAAAGACCCGTATACAAAGCAACTTATGCTGATTATTAGAAAGAACCGTAGTGATGGATATCTCTGCACATGTTCATATGTAGCATTAACAGCTTGCCGCTGATGTTATTTTAGTAAGGCTTGCTAGACTTCACAGTCAGCCATCTGTGCAATGACTCTTCACATGCATTGTATTGTAAAAAAACATATACCGTACATATATAGAAGCAGAAGTTACAGCGACAACCGGAGGCTGCAATTTTTTTCCACTCTGCGTGAGAAAATGGTCGCAATGGCCAGATTTTAAAATGTGACAACAGGAAATGCAGCCAGACTGACTGGAACTCTGGAGTTCGCTTCTGCAGTAGTAATATGTCCTTTTTTTAATCTGCCCTATGCTGTAACTTACATTGAGATTAAAAAGAAACCTGTGACCATGAAAATGCAATCTGCAGGCAGGCAAAAGACTCTGAAAAATGTGTCTTATTTATTTAATGCTCTGATCTTCCTATGCTTAGGAGTCCTGCAGGCGGTCCTACTTACTGACCATCAGCTATCTGTATGCTTAGGAATCCTGCGGGCCGCCGTCCTACTTACTGGCTATCTGTATGCTTAGGAGTCTTGCGGGCCGCCCATCCTACTTACTGGCTATCAGCTATCTTTATTTTCCCCACTTTCCAAAACTACATATCAATCTGCTCAGCTAAAACAATATCCTACTGTAAATCCCAAATTTTTCTTACAACCATGTAAGTAAACTGCTACTAAAACATTCTATGCTGCATAAAAGAACACATACACAAGAGAAAAGTTAGCCAAACCCAGTGATTTCAGCATGGTCAGCTGACCCTTCTACCTGTATGGGGTCTCCAGACTATGCCCAACAGATAACATTGTATGAAATAAGTATCGGGCATGCTTAATTTACTTGTCCAATCCTTTTGTTCTCTTGGAAGATAAGTCACCTCCATTCAGTTGATCATGCATGTGTACGGAGACGCCAAGCGTAATTAGCTAATTGCCAAAAGGGCTTGTTCAGCCAATAACTATTAAAAGTGTATGGGCAACTTTAGGCTGAAAAACTGGTGATCAATTGTCTGTGAACAATCATGATACCAGTGTAGCCATACACATGGTTGCCATATTCAAACCAGTCACACATGTGCAAGGACACCAAGAGCAGAGCAATCAGTATTTCACTGTGGAATGCTACTTCTCAGAATGAACGTAGATGTTAGGCTGAGCCCTACATTTAATGTATACATTAGGGGGGAAAAAAGGATGTAAAAGCACAGTACACTACATTTTCCCATCCTGCAGAGTCAGGGAACGTATACTTTTAGTTTTTTAACAATAGAACTCTATGGTGACAGAAGCCACTGGATGGCATCAGTTTAACATATATATTAAAGACAAAAAGTAATGTGAACCCAGCCTATCAGTCAACGACACTATAAACTGTTACGTAAGAGACTATCATACAAAGATTTCAAATGACGTCGACATCTTGCCAGACAATGTTGGTCTGTCACTGGTCGGCTAAAATGATTGTTTGTTGATAAATTTCACTTGATGGTCAATTATTTTGCTTAAGGCTACTTTCACACTTGCGTTCGGAGTTCCGCTTGTGAGTTCCGTTTGAAGGCTCTCACAAGCGGCCCCGAACGGATCCGTACAGCCCCAATGCATTCTGAGTGGATGCGGATCCGCTCAGAATGCATCAGTATGGCTCCATTTCGTCTCCGTTACGCTCAGCAGGCAGATACCCGAACGCAGCTTGCAGCGTTTTGGTGTCCGCCTAGCCAGTGCGGCCCCCCCTCCCTCCCTCCCCAGTATTAAATTCATTGGTGGCCAGTGCAGCCCCCCCTCCCTCCCTCCACTGTATTAAATTCATTGGTGGCCATTGGTGCCTCCCCCCCACCCCCAATTAAAATCACCCCCCTCCCCCATCATTGGCGCAGCGGAGAGTTCCGATCGGAGTCCCAGTTTAATCGCTGGGGCTCCGATCCGTTACCATGGCAGCCAGGATGCTACTGCAGTTCTGGCTGCCATGGTTACTTAGCAATTTTAGAAGCATTATACTTACCTGCGCTGTCTGTGGCCGGCCGGGCGCTCCTCCTACTGGTAAATGACAGGTTTGTGCTATAAGCAATGCGCCGCACAGACCTTTCACTTACCAGTAGGAGGAGTGACCGGCCGGCCACAGACAGCGCAGGTAAGTATAATGCTTCTAAAATTGCTAAGTAACCATGGCAGCCAGAACTGCAGTAGCATCCTGGCTGCAATGGAAACCGATCGGAACCCCAGCGATAAAACTGGGACTCCGATCGGAACTCTCCGCTGCCACCAATGATGAAGGAGGGGGGTGATTTTAATTAGGCGGGGGGGAGGCCGCACTGGCCACCAATGAATTTAATACAGGGGAGGCAGGGGGGGGGGGGGGGGGGTCTGGCCCCTGATGCCTGGCAGCACCTGATCTCTTACAGGGGGCTATGATGCACACAATTAACCCCTCAGGTGCGGCACCTGAGGAGTTAATTGTGCTGATCACAGCCCCCTGTAAGAGATCGGGTGCAGTCATGTACACAGTTCTTAGTATATTCTAACTTGAAGCGTCCCCATCACCATGGGAACGCCTCTGTGTTAGAATATACTGTCGGATCTGAGTTTTCACGATGTGAAAACTCAGATCTGAAAAAGCTGTTATGCAGACGGATTCGTTCTGAACGGATGCAAGCGTTTGCATTATAGGTGTGGATCCGTCTGTGCAGATACCAGTCGGATCCGCACCGAACGCAAGTGTGAAAGTAGCCTAACATTGTCTGATCAATTTTAGATTAATATGTAAGGGTACCTTGCACATACCTACTCATGGGAGATTATTTTCTAGCGATAAGAGCATGATGCATCAAACCTTCAAGACTAAATATCTCCCTACCTTCTTCCTTCTCTTCTTCTTTTTCTCCTTGGCAGCCTGAGCTTGTTTATGCTCCCAAACCAAACTGGTAAGATTAGCCACATACTCGTCGGTCTGTTGGAGGAGGTAGGCCAGACGACGATCCTTTTTCTGGTCAATAAGCTTACGGTAGCCTTCCTCATCTTCTGCCTGTTAAAAAGCACAACGCACACCCATTTAAAACGTTTTCATATATTGGTTAAGTTACACAGATCTATATACATGATAAAATAAGGTAAATTTGGTAAATCTATTTTAAAAGTAAACATTATAAAAATACTTAATAGCTACTCTGTTTCAATACTTTTACCAAAGTTGAAACTAAAAACTTGATCAAACTGCACGTGTGACCACTGATGTCCTGTCACTCCTGCCCAAATTGTATATGTCTGAACAAAAGCAGCAACAGAATGTTAGATGATTTACCTGAGCAAGTGCAAAACAAGCCTATAGAAGATGTAAACTTAAGGTGCATTTACACGGCCCGAGAATCTGGCCATTACAATCCGGCCACATAAATGTGCCGCCGATCACCTGATGAATGAGCGAAAGGCTCGTTCATCAGTTGATCCTGTCATTAATGCGGGCATCACCGACCATAATTTTGGACAGCAGATTGTGTGGTCTAAACAGTGATCTGTTTCTCAGAAACCATGAATCTGTTTGAGGACAAGGGATCACTATAGCGATCCCTCATCCTCATACTGTGAAGGAGATCGCTGCATGTAAATACATGGGGCTCCTTCACTGAGTGAGCCGCTGACTGTCAGGAAGGAACGCGACCCGTGTAAATTCAGCTTTAAAGAGGACCTTTCACCGCTCCTGACATGCCTGTTTTAGTAGCCACATGCATTCCCCATGTACTAACAATTCTGGAGTATCTACTCTTATGACTATATTGTGCCATTCCTCTATTATTTATACTAGAATGAAGCATAAGAAGCCTGCAGTAAGGGTACAGAGGGTTGTTAATCAGTAGGGGGGGTGTCCCTGCACAGTCTGATAATGGATAGACAACCCCCAGCTGGTTACCACCCCCTCTGTACCCTTACTGCAGACTGCTAGCAATTCATGCATAAGTTCTAGCAGGAATAATACAGGAATGGCACATGATAAGTCATAAGAATAGATACTCCAGAAGTGATATTACATGACTAATGCAAGTAGCTATTAAAACAGGCATGTCACGAGTGTGAGGCAGAATGCCCGCCTGCTTTTGAAAAGCTGAGAAACAGCAGGCATCAAATAGACTGACCCATGTATGATATATAAAAAAAATATATAATTATATTTTTTTTTATATAAATTTCTCATTAACTTACACATTTTATTATTTATCTATATTAGTATAGTGTTACAGGTTTGTGTCTTTTCTTCCTGGAATAACCCTTTAAATGCATGTGCAATAATAAGACTGCAATGCACGATGATATTAACTGTAGACATGCTGACTTTGATGTGGTCCAGACGTGTGTGCAATAATAGGCAGTATCTGTACTTTTTACATCACTGTAATGCCAGGAAAAACAAATACTCTGCGTTTCAGAGAATGTCCTGCAACCGACCACTGACAGAACATCTGGACAGTATCAAAAAGCTTTATGTAATGTAATGCTTCACTCTGCAGCTTGAAACCTAAAGCATAATGCAAGCATCATAAAAAATAACACAATTCTTATCTTAAGTAAAGAAAAAACAAAGGACAGCTCTCCTTTTGTCTGGTCATTTAAAGGTGCTCCAAACTAGTGTTGCACCCTGTTCACCAAGTAAAGTAGATACAAGAAAAGTGAATGGGCACTCATATAGATGGAGTCGTACAGAATCAAGGTATTCACATAAAATCCATGTAACATTTAATAGTATCAGGGTGGATAAAGATCAATAATTTTTATTTTAATTAAAAAAACATATATATTATTATTATTTTTTAAATAAAATGCTTTTTGAGGGAAATATATTACCATCCAAAAAGTTATTCCATCATGAAATAAAGATTAGTTTTTTTAATTATGTAGAATAAGGCTGTATATGTTTAATTGTTTTGGTAAATAAATTCCATTAATCCATTCACAATGTCATGCTCTTCCAGAGGTTTTTGTAAGATTATTGGGCAGTTTCTCTGCCTACAAGATATTATCACAGATGCTTAGTTTACTTTTGCCGTTCTCAAAACTGAATTTAACTCAGCAGAGATCACATGCCTCTTCTTCACAGCATAAATGTTACAACATGAACAGAGTTGAGAAAAAGACCTTAATCCTAACTTCTACAAACCTATGAATGCAGAATCAAACTAATATGAAAAGTTGTTATTCTAAAAATCTTCATCTACTTGCATATTATAAGTTATACCAGCAAGAATTAGTCTTTATGTAGAAAACTGAGTTAAATCAAGCCTTACTGACTAGCGATTTAAATCAAATCCACCCTGAATAGTATTCAATAAAATTAAAGGGGTTGTCCAGGTTCAGAGCTGAACCCAGACATCCCTCCATTTTCACCCTGGCAGCCCCCCTAACAGGAGCATCGGAGCAGTTCATGCTCCGATGCTCTCCTTTGCCCTGCGCTAAATTGCACAGGGCAAAGGCATTTTTCTGAGTTCCGGTGACGTACCGGGGCTCTCTATGGGGCTTACAGGAACCCCGGTGACGTCACCGGCACTGATGGGCGGGATTTGGCTCTGCCCTAGCCAGTAAAACGGCTAGGGCAGAGCTAAAGCCCGCCCCTCAGAGCCGGTGACGTCACCGAACACACCGCTGGGCGGAAGTTACCGCCCGGCAGTGTGTTATTGAAAACAAAAAAGAGCCCGTGCCCTGCGCGATCTAGCGCAGGGCACTGGAGCGCATCGGAGCATGAGATGCTCCGATGCTAGGCTCAGGGGGGCTGCCGGGGTGAAAATAAGGGTATCCGGACAACCCCTTTAATATAAACAAAATTACAATGTACTAAATGAGAGAATATATAATCTAAAATAATAAAATAGGATGTGATTGATCGATATAACAATGTATAAATGTCAGGTCGACTGATGTATTGCTGAGAAATTTTACATATCTTTGGGATGAGGTTGGTCCAAATAGTATATAGCGCTTAGAGTGGTGCGCTGGAAGATCGGCACAGCAGGTTGATGTGGTAATACTACCAGCTTCTACGGTGGCACTTATACGTGAGCCAAATGATGAATGAGACAAGTATGTCCTCTTGAGGAGAGGTAAGTGGAATTGGTATATTCCAAAAAGTGCAAAAAGGAAAAAAATGTTAAAATAAAGTGAAAAAAGGATAGTAGCAGATATATATATCTATATCTCTATAATACGATATCTGGTAGTCAGAAGGTGTTAGTGGTTCTCTGCCACTCAAAGGGAACTTGTCAGATATTATGATCCAACTTCATCAGTTTTCTCTGTTAGAAAGTCTCCCTGGTAAGTATATCTGTAATTGCAGCACATTACACAGAGATATTATTGGTGTATTATATTCATGTGCTGCTCCAGTGTGGATTCATTGGTACTCATATTTGCAGGTTCAGTGTTCATTAGTGGCATCCCACGTGGGATAACTGAACGGTAAGCTTACCTCTATCTGTATTTTGTGTGATGCCAGGAGGAAAATTATGGATTGGATTCATATGTAAAGCAGGTGCAATCGACAGTCTTTTGATCGGTATAGTACTGCACCTCGCTGTATTCTCTGTAGCGATCACGATCTCTCGGCTGTTGGCTCTGTGTCTTTGACGTCCCACATGTCTCGGGTAGCGCAAACACAGGTAGTTTGAGTAGGCTGACTCAATGCTACTTCCTGTAACAAGCCGGCTGCAAGCTGCAGCTCTTGCTAGGTAGTATTACCACATCAACCTGCTGTGCCGATCTTCCAGCGCACCACTCTAAGCGCTATATACGGTACTATTTGGACCAACCTCATCCCAAAGATATGTTACCTTTCTCAGCAATACATCAGTCGATCTGACATTTATACATTGTTATATCGATCAATCACATCCTATTTTATTATTTTAGATTATATACTCTCTCATTTAGTACATTGCAATTTCTCGCCCAATTTCCTTGGGGGACACAGAAGACCTTGGGTATAGCTCATCTCCCTAGGAGGCGTGACACTAAGTGAAAACTGTTAAGCCCCTCCTCCATCAGCTACACCCTCAGCCTGGAGAGAGAGACTGCCAGTTTTTGCTTAGTGTCCAAGGAGGCAAGACACTCCCTGCTACTGCAGGGCTGTTTTCTCCTTGTTTAAATTTTGATTTTTACTTTTTCTTTTCTTTTTGTTCCAGATCATCAGGGACAACAGAGTCGCACTAGACCTCTCTGTTTCTCCCGGGGTTGAGCTGCGCCAGTGCCGGTCACCCGCACTGCTGCCTCCCCCACAGAAGACAAGGTGGATCAGGGCAGCCCAGCTCCCCTACATCCCGCCAGCGCAAGGGTCGCCCGCACGCCAAGTCCCTCTCCCAGCGTCCTGCCACTACGGTGCCAGTAGCTGAAGGGGCGACCCTGCTGGAATGGACCGAGGGTGAAGACGACTATGGTGAGAGAGTGGCTTCTCCAGCCCTACGTCCCCCACCCTGGTCTCCTGCGTGCCTGACCCCCCATACTTGGACCCTTCGGTCACTGCTGGACCTAGGCTGGCCCCTGGGGTGCTGCGGGGCGACATTCCACTCCCTGCTCCCTCTCCTCCCTTCTGGCCCTCATGGGACATTTTAGCAGCAGAATGCTGCGAATAGGCAGCCACATCGCCTCCCTTCACATATCAGCGTCCCTCCTGGAACGCTGTGCTCACATCCTCACGGGCACCCGGTCTCAGGGTCCCCCCATCCCCTCACCGATGCGCTGCTCTGGACCGGGGGCCTTTTCCTGACGGCAGTGCTGCTTGGGCGACCGCACCTCCGGCGCTTCTTCCGGCCTGCTGGGCCGCACCTCCGAGCTGGGCCGCACTTCCTCCCGGCCCCCGACTGTTCCGGCCTGCGGGGTAGACTCCCGCGGCCGGCATTGGCTTGAGCACGATGCTCCAACGATTCCGGCCGGCCGTCGGCGACTTCCGGCCGGGCGCCGTAAATTTTGGTCCAGGCTTCGGCCTACTGGGCCGCATTCCGGCGCTCCACCCGGGCCCCTGACTTCCGGTCCGCGGGGTGGGCTTCCGCGGCCGGTTTGTCCAGGCAGTCCGCTCCGGTTTCCTGTGCGGCCCCGGTCAGCCGGGTGCCGCAGAAAATTTAGGCCCCGGCTTCACGGCCTGCTAGGCCGCAAACTTCCGGCCTCTGTTTGAGGGGGCGGGAACTTCTCCGGGCGCGAATTCTTCCCGCCTGGAGGTTCCCCGCCCCCAGGGGATCGCGGCGCCGCCTCCTCCTCCCTTCCAGGTTGGTGGCTGTTAACCGTTCGGGTACCGGCCCCCGTGCTTCTGTTTGTTTTGCTCGGCTGATGGGCCTATATGGCTGGCGCGCCCCCCCCCCCCCTCTACTTCTATGCTGGGCACCTGTATGGTGGCACTTCTTTCTGCCTCAGTGAGGCCATTTTTTATTTGGGAATGCATAACATGGTTAAGCTAATGGATTTCTTGTGCGCTGCGCAGGACGCTGCAGCCTTATCTCAGTAGCGCCGCCTGTATGCGTGCTCCTTCCATGAGCGGCATGGTGTCGCACTCCCCGGCTGGTGCATGCTTCCCTTCTTTAGCCCTCTCCGGGATGCAGCGCTGGCCAAGTGCATGCGCCCTCCAGCTATGGTAACTGCCATGTGCAGACAACCCCTTCCTAGGCGAAATACTGCACTCTCTCGGGCTGCAGGCTTGCCTGGTGCATGACCCCCCGCTTAGGTGGAATACTGCACTCTCACCGAATACGGTGTTGGCCATGTGCACGAGAACGCTGCACTCGTTGGTTCGCTGCAGGCCATGTGCACAACCCCCTTCCATAGGCGGAATGCTGCACTCATTGGATTCGTTGCCGGTCTTGTGCATGTCCTCCTTCCATAGGTGGACTCTGCACTCTCGCCAGATACGGTGTTGGTCTGGTGCACGACCCCCCTTCCATAGGGGACCGCTGCATTTTCACTGGATTCACTACCGGCCATGTGCGCGATTCCTTTCCATAGGCGAAATCGCTGCTCTCACTGGATTTGATACCGGCCATGTGCATGACCCCCTTCCATAGGCGGAATGCTGCACTCACTGGATTCGCTGCCGGTCTTGTGCATGACCCCCTTCCATAGGCGGAATGCTGCACTCACTGGATTCGCTGCCGGTCTTGTGCATGACCCCCTTCCATAGGCGGAATGCTGCACTCACTGGATTCGCTGCCGGTCTTGTGCATGACCCCCTTCCATAGGCGGAATGCTGCACTCACTGGATTCGCTGCCGGTCTTGTGCATGACCCCCTTCCTTAGGCGGAATGCTGCACTCACTGGATTCGCTGCCGGTCTTGTGCATGACCCCCTTCCAGGGGCGGAATGCTGCACTCACTGGATTCGCTGCCGGTCTTGTGCATGACCCCCTTCCTCTAGGCGGAATACTGCACTTCATTGGTTATGGTGCTGGGCAGCCGGCCATGTGCATTACCCCCTTCCATAGGCGGTATGCTGCATTCTCATTGGATTCGCTGCCGGCCTTGGGCATGCCTTCTTCCCTCAAGCGCCATGCATACACCCTCACTGACTGGGGTCGTTCTCTCGCTGATAAGTTGCTGGCCGCGTGCAGGACCCCCTTCCATGGTGGGATGCTTGCAACTCACTAAATCCACTGCCGGCCATATACATGTTCCCCCTTCCGTGGGCGGTGTACGGCACTCTTACTGGATTCGCTGCCGGCCATGGACATGTCTCCTTTCCTCAGGCAACATACACACACTCTCACTGACTGTGTTTGTTCTCTCGCCAGTGTGCTGCTGGCCAGGTGCCTGACCCCCATCCATGGCGGGGTGCTCGCATTCTCCCTGGTTGCAATACTGGCCATGGGCATGGCTCCCCCTTCTGGGCAGCATACTGCACTCTCACCAGATACGTTGCTGGCCTCTAAGATGGGTGAAATGCTTGCACTCCCATTGGATACGGTGCTGGCCTTGTGCGTGACCACCCCTCATTCCATGGGTGGACTTTTTGTACGCTCACAGGACTCACACCTGTCCTTGTATGTGCTGTGCTGGACTTGTACTTGTCCCCATTCATTGGCGAAGTAGTTGTACTCTCACAAAATTCGGTGTTTGGTGGATTATTGCACACTCACTTAATGTTAGGATTACCCTGTGCATGTCCCCTTTTCACTAGGTGGACGTCCTGCTGGATGCGGTGTGGCCATGTGCATAGCCCTCTTCTGGGCGGAATATGGTATGTCTTCCTTCTCTGAAGTAGGTGCTGGTCTTGGGCATCACCCCCTTGTTGGGCGGGCTTTGCACGCTTGCTGCCCGCACTGTTTGCCAAGTACATTGCCCTCTCTTCTGGGCAGACTGCTTGCGCTCCGTCGCATGCCATACTAGTCTTGTGTGTGTCCCCCCTTCCGGTTGCACTTTGCACTTCTGTGGTTTCTGTGGGGCTCTGTGGCTGGCCCTCCTTGCTGTATGACTATTTCGCAGTGGGCGGACACTCTTGGGGGCTGCTACTCTGTGCGTTGTTGGGCCGTGTATGCCTTCTCCTTCCGTAGGTGGGTTGGCTTTCTCACTGCTTATGGGGCTGCTTGTACGTATGCCTCCATTCTTCCTGCGACTTGTCGTTTTTCTCTTGGGATACGGTGATTGCCGCCGGCCTGGCACTCTTCTCTGAGGAGATCTTTCTGTTCACCTGGCCTGGATGGGCTCTATTGTTCTCTACTGCAGCGAGCTGGGTGGTATCCGTTCTCTGTTCGGAGGGTATATTTGGTGTTTCCGTTGTGACGGTATCCACCATATTCGTTGGCCCTTCCGTCTGGGGAGTGTTTGTGGTTCCTGGATGCGTACCCATTAGTTACCCTGTGGCATTGCTTCCCAGCGCAAGCGGTCACATGGTCGAGAGTGCTGTCTCCAGCGTCCCTCGCAGTCTACGTTGGCTCTGGCCGGATTACGGTTCCCTCGCCTGTTGCCATTCCTCCTCTTGGATGCGTTTTGGTTCGAGTCCTTCCTGTTGGCACCCTCCGTGCTTCAGTTTGTTTTGCTACCAGGTTCTAGCCGCTCTTTTTGAGCAGGTCGCCCAACTTCTCTTGGTTGCTCGATTACCGAGGTCAGGGACCTCCACTTTCGATTCGTTAGGGTATTCGCCTTCTGCGAATTGGTGAGCCGGACATCTCGGAGTAGCGGAGTTCTGCTTTTTGAGCGGTCCTGTGGCTTCCCTGTTGCCCACTCCTCCTTGCGGTTGGAGGGTGTCATCCGTCTTCTCGGCTATTTTTTCTCTCAACGGCTCCGTTTTGGCTTCTCCTGGGTCAGTTTCACTCCGATGTGGCTTCTGCCCCGGCCAGGCTTCAGGGGCTGTTCCTTCACTGCCCTCCCCCCTGGGGAGACCATGGTTGTTCATATGGATGGTCCCGGTGTTCCTTATGACCTCGTACTGTCTCCATTGTTCACACTGGCTGTACTAGCTGTGTGCCTATTACCGGGTTTGCCGCATTCTGTCCTCCCGCTGGGTGCAGATTACTTTTACCATTCTGGGCGCTGGTCCTGCTTGGACTTTACCTTCTCGGTAACCTGGCGTGCCTACTTTCTTCTGTCAAGATTACCCTTCAAGCCCCCTCTTCGGGTCTGTAGAACACCTTCCTGTGGTGGCTACAACGACAAGGACTTTAGCCTGACTTGTCCTGGAGTCTGTTGGAAACTGGCCGGGTCCCTTTCGGTTCCTTCCGTTTGTCCATCTGCTCCCCCACTCCGCGTGGATTTGGGACGGCGTTGCTCGGGGGCCGATGGGACCAGTTTTCCCAACCTTTTTGCCGTGTCACTGATTTGCGCTTACTCGCATTGGATTTCCTCCCGTCTGCCCAGACGAGTCCAGCGAGCACACTAGTGTTCGCTCCCGGCCGTGCTTCGTCCAGGTTCTGTTGTCTGACTTAGGGTCTTCCCTGGGGTTCTTTAGGAAGCTGGGCATTCACCCAATTCTGCCTTTCTCTTCCCGTGATTCGGTCTTCTCCAGTCTGGCCTGGACCTGCGACTGGGACTCTGTTACTTGAAGTGTCTACAGTTTTTTGCTTGGACATCTCCGACTCTTGTCGACGCTCGGTCTCTTGTTTCCAGGAGGTCCGCGCCAAGGTTCACGGCTCCTGGGTGCTTTCCTCCGCTTAACCACATGGCTATTGCTGTGGTTACTGCTCAAGGGCAGGGCTCTGTTTTTTTTTTTTTTTTTTTGGTGTCACCGTTCATTTCACCAGAGCGGTTGGTGCCTCCGGGGCTGGAGGCATGGGCTTCAGCCATGTCATTGTGCAGGGTGGCCACGGTCTTCCTTGCACTCTTTCCCAGGTTTTCCTGGGTGCGTACTCTGGCTTCGGCGGCGGTTGCTGCCTTGGGCCGCCTGGTTTTTGCAGGTGGCATTTCCTTGCTGCCTTCGGGTGCTTCGCCTTGGTGCTGTGGTCCCTCCCCTCTTGGACTGCTTTTGAACGTACCAAGGTCTTCTGTGTCCCCCAAGGAAATTGGGCGAGAAAACGAGATTTTTGTATAACTTACCAGTAAAATCTCTTTCTCGCTCTTTCCTTGGGGGACACAGCACCCACCCATTCATTGGTTTTTTTCTACACGGTTTCCGAGTTTTGTTTACCCGTTGGGTAGTTGGCTTGTTGTTTCCACTGGTTGGACTTTGCCTTTTCTCACTACTTGGACACGCAACTGGCAGTCTCTCTCTCCAGGCTGAGGGTGTAGCTGATGGAGGAGGGGCTTAACAGTTTTCACTTAGTGTCACGCCTCCTAGGGAGATGAGCTATACCCAAGGTCTTCTGTGTCCCCCAAGGAAAGAGCGAGAAAGAGATTTTACTGGTAAGTTATACAAAAATCTCGTTTTTGTGTATATTAAATTTATTGATTTCATTGAATACTAGTAAATGTTACATGGATTTTATACGAATACATTGATTCTGTGCGACTCCATCTATATGAGTGCCCATTCACTTTTCTTTTATCTACAATTCTTATCTTGCCAGTCAATAACCTTAAAAAATAATAACCTTAAAAACAAAGAAAACATTAACTCAAACATAAAAGCTGGAGGCTGTACGAATACAAATATAAATACATTACAGGTGAAACTCGAAAAATTAGAATATCATGCAAAAGTCCATTTATTCCAGTAATGCAACTTAAAAGGAATTGTTCAATATTCTAGGCTCAAAGTGTCACACTCTAGTCAGCTAATTAACCCATACCCCCTGAGCAAAGGGTACCTCAAAATTATGACTTTGGGGTTTCATAAGCTGTAAGCCATAATCATCAAAATTATAACAAATAAAGTCTTGAAATATCTCGCTTTGCATGTAATGAGTCTATCTCATGTCAATTTGCATTACTGAAATAAATGAACTTTGCACAATATTCTAATTTTTTGAGTTTCACCTGTAGTAATTGTATTCCGTACATTTAGTTTTTGCTTTTAAGTTTTTTTCTGAAGAAAATTAAAGTTTCTAGAACTGGATTTTTTTAATGGTGTTTTTGCAACAGAAAAATGTCTGTATGTGTGTACATGATTCTCCTGCATCCTGCGGTAAAAGACTAGAACCAGTATATACTATAATCTCACGTGAACCACAGCAAGATAGTGGTCTTTCTGCAGTTGACTTACCATCAATCTTCTCATTCTTTCTTTCTCAATTCGTTCAGTTTCTTTCTTTTGTTCTCGTTCAGTGTTGGCATGCCATGTAGCAACAGCCTTTGAAAGTTTCTGGATTTTGCCGGTGACCGACCTGTGATATTCTTTGAAGTCTTTAGCATGTTGCAATATACTGTTGAGATACTCCTGTAGGTGAGAAGGTAAGGAAGAGCAAGGTTACCACTGGATCCAGGGAATACAAATGAAACCTATGCTGACAACTATATTGCGGCTGTGTACAACTTTTCAGTTGAGAGGCGCTATAATTTAGCCTTGCTTCAATGCTAATAGAAAAAAAATGGTGACACTGTCTAACCGGATGACTATTCTACCCTAGGGGCTTTGCTTCCAGAAATGTCCTCTATTATATGCCACAGGAAACACCACACATGGACATAGGGACTGTCAGTGGTGCCACATTAGAAAGCTGCGCGGTCTCCATGTGCATCAGCGCACAGCTGAAAATTACTAAATGAAAAGCTTGCCTTCTGAAAGGGTTTTTCCCAGACTAATACTGGACTCTGGATTGGTCATCCGTATTTGATCGGTGGGGGTCTGACACCCAGGACCCCACTGATCAGCAGTCCAAGAAGGCAGTGGCGTCGGCAGTAGCACCGCGCCCTTCTCTCACCTTCCTCTAAGCCGAGTGACGACATGTTAATCGGTCATATGGCCTAGGTGCAGCTCAGCATCACAGAATTGAATGGGGATGAATTTGTTACCAAGCACACAGCGCTATACAAAGTACAACGCTGTGCTTGGTAAGCACGGAGAAAGCTGTGGCGCTCCCAGGAACGCGGGTGTATTTTTAAACAGCTGCTGTAGGACCCCCACTGACCACATACAGATGACCTATCCAGAGGATAGGTCATTAGTATTAAAGTCTCAGAAAACCCTTTTAAACATTATATACCAGGGGTGGCTCAAAAAAGGCAATAAGCTGGTAACAGTAGAATCCTGCTCATAGCTGGTAGGTGATGTGCGTGATGCGCTCTTATGGTCAGTTCTTCTCTCATCTACACAGTATGTGATTCAAGTTTATGTCAAGCCGGGAATCTTACAGCATTGCTGGGAAAGCAGCGTGCTGCATGTAAGTCTTGCTTTGGACATGGCTATTAAATACAAATGATAAAAGGCTACAGACTATTCGTAATTGTTCATGAGCATAGAATACATTTCATATTAGAATATAAGCTTAAGGAAGGGATCAATTAGATTGCGTATCCTACTTGCGTAGAGTGCAAAATTCTAAACTTAGGAAAAGCTGCTTGTCTGTGCATGGGTCTAAAGATGGCCATACAAATAAAATAAAAATAGGCTGAATAATCTAATATACAAGAGGCACCCTGACTAGTCCTGATAGCAGATGTCAGGGAAATGAAGAATATGGCATGTTGGATTTCAACATGCCCAATGTTTTCTGCTCAGTCAAGGAATTTTGTAACATGTTCTATTTAAAAACATATGCAATCGCAAATCTGCATATATCAAGCATCTTTTCCAGATACTGGTTGTCAGTGCTATATATGCTTGATCTGAAGCAGCAATATTCTGTTCCTCTGACTACTTCACTTGTCAAACTTCCTCTGGCTGCGGTTTGGACACTGTTAGCTGCGGTTACAGATGAAGAAACATTATGCCTTACTATAGGGCAAAAATAAAAATTTCAAACCAAAGAAAACTTTGTCATACCTGGTGCTTCTGTCTCCGTTTCCGCTCTTGTTCAATTTTCTGTTGCTTTTCAAGTTTCTCAGTCATACGGGCTTCACGGAGAGTTTGTCTCTTATTTCTCTTGTAAGCCTTGGAGTTAAGGGCTGTCTCAAGTGTGGTATCCCGACGCATGCATGCCACAACCTCCTGTCTCAGCTAGACAACAAAACAGAGAATATAAATCACTGCAAATACTTTAAAAGGGGTTCTGTCATCAGATATGTCACAATAAAACACTCATCTGACATGTCTGCTTGACAGTTTATCATCATGGACTTGGTCCCATCTTCCCAGGTGCCTGCATTCTTTAGAAAATTGATGTTTTAGGATATGCAAATGAGCCCCTCGTAGCAACGAAGGTGGTGCAGCTGCACCTCACTGCCCTTCATGCCACACACACCCACCACTGACTGGGCTAGGCAGTGAAGACATACTCACGCCTGGCCCTGAAGTTTCGCAGGAGCTCATTCAGTGCACGAAACATCAATTTTGTCAAGAACGCAGGCACCTAGGAAGATGGAACTAAGAGAATGATGTTCAACTGTCAAGCGCATATCTCGGGAGGGATGGTTTTATTGTAACGTATCTGATAATAGAAACTTTTTAAAGGGAATCTGTCACCAGTTTTTTGCTGCCCGGTTCTAACAGCTCCATTCATTAGCTTCTGGCTTTTCCAGCCTCTGTCACTAAGGCCTCATGCACACGACCGTGCTGTTATTTGCGGAACGCAAACCGCGGATCATCAAAAAATGGAAGCTATCCATGTGCCTTCTGCTATTTGCGGAACGGAACGGGCGGCCCATTGTAGACATGCCTATTCTTGTCTGCAAAACGGACAAGAATAGGACATGCAATATTTTTTTTGCAGGGCCTCGGAACGGAGCAACGGATGCGGACAGCACACAGAGTGCTGTCCGCATCTTGTGTGGCCCCATTGAAGTGAATGGGTCCGCATCCGAGCCACAAAAAGTGCGGCCCGGATGCGGACCCAAACAACGGTCGTGTGCATGAGGCCTAATTGACAGTTTTGATTTAACAGCAAGGGTGGAGAAAATCAGGAGCTTAGGAATATTCAGGATCCATCGGCATGCGCCGGAGCTGTTTAGTACACGATTTTAGCAAAACAGTTGGGTCAGTTAAAGAAAGTGACCTAGAATTTCTCTAAGGGAATCGGTAATCTGTCACTAATTTATGCTGCCCTTTAAGTCCTTTTACACAGGACAATTTAGGAGGAGATTGTCGCAATTACATGCAGCGATCTCCTCCACAGTATGGGAAAGAGCGATTTCTAACGCTCATCCCCATACAGAATCATTGTTTGCCAGCAGCAAAGGCTGTTGAGGAAGCACGATCTGCTGCCAGCAAATTACGATTTAGGTGTCCGCATGAAAGATGCAATTACCCGACGACCAAGTGTTTCACTCATTCATCGGGTAATCTGCAGCACCTTTACACTGCCAGACAATTGCTTACTAGTTGATTTCAGCGGTCTGTCATTTATAAGTTAAAAGTAAGTGGTTGCCGAGAACCAACATCACAATCATTGCAGACTGGGCCTGGAAAAGAGTCATGGCCACCTGAGAAGAGTCCTTCAAGAGTTATTCATGGAGTCCTGCTCTCCTGCCCACCTGCTGATGACTGACAGTCTTCTACCTAGTTTTCTCCCTTTCTCTGTAGGAGAGAACTGCCAATCATCAGCAGATGGGCAGGAGAGCAGGAGATTATGGATAACCAGGACTCTTCTCAGGTAGATTTGACTCTTTTCCAGGCCTGGGCTGCAATGATTATGATGCTGGTTCTCGGCAACCACTTAACTTTTAGCTCATGAGTGACACATCGCTGAAATCAGAATTTCTGTCACCAATTTATGCTGCCCTCAGTGAGCTCAGTGACACAACCCTTTAAATACCTATTTCTGATTTAAAAAAAGTGTCTGAAAATGAAATAATGTAGTCACCTGTCGCTGGAAGTTTAGAAGTCTGAGAGCTTTTAACTCCACTGTAGCTTTTGTTCTCAGATCAGGTGGCAGAGAGCCTGGTAAGTTTTCCAGTTCCTGGATCCGATGGGCAATACGAGCCTGAAGTCTGAACACACAAAAGTCAACAATATTTTAATACAGGAAAATAAGGCAGTCAGCACATCAGTTTTCATTTATAATGAATAGTATAGTCCAGAAAAAAAACAGTATTACCAATGGAGCACAAGGGGAGACAATATGAACTATAAACTTGCCTAAGGGTTTATGGCCATGACCGTATTACAGCTCGGTTTTTATATGGCTACTTCACAATTATTATTTATTTTTAATTTTTTAGGTTTGTCGGTCTGGTATACAAAGAATCATAGCATGCTCCACTGGACTGGATATAGATTTTTTTGGGCCGATACCGATAACCTGTGAATTTTCAGGAAGATAGCCGATAACTTATACTGATATTCTGTGCATTTTCATTTTAGAAAAAAATAAATTACTACACAAATCTGCTGTTAAATGAACATGTTTATTGTTAACGTTTAGCTTTTTTTGTAAATCTTTCTTTTTTATTGGTAAATATGTACCAGGCTGTTACTGATGCATTGCTGAGAGCAATTTAAATGCGGTCAGCAGTCATATGACATCCCATCAGGTTACTGATGCTGACTGCTAATAAATATATACCTCATAATATTATACATATACAGCGTGTTAAAACTCATACTACATCATACACTCCTTATATACCTCGCTCATACTACATCATACATACACTCCTTATATACCTAATAGTATACATAACATATACTGTGTGTATATATACCTCATACTATTATACATATACAGTGTGTATATACACCTCATACCAACTACATCATACACACATTACATACTATATAATGTCTGACTGTATGATGTAGTATGAGGTATATAATACATAACAGACTGTATATGTATAATAGTATGAGGTATATGAGGGGTGTATGATGTAGTAATATATAACACACTGTATATCTATAATACTATGACGCACGTATTTATTACCATATTACACACTGTGTATACGGTCTCAGCACTCGTCGTTTCTCTGGTACCCTGGCCTACACTGACCACTTTCCCGCCTCTAGATCGGGGACATTCCAGGCAGGCACGCCCACACGTGTAGTCTCTCCTCTACTCCCGCAATAGTAGGCACTGGCAGTTCACAGACATGGCGAACTCGGAGACTTCGGGCGGGCGTATGCGCAGTGGACACATTGGTATATTGGCAAGGTTAGATGCCGATAGTTTACAAAATCATGAATATCGGTCGATAATATCGGTAATTCCGATAATCTGTCAATCCTTAATTGCATCTAGTGAAGAATACATGGATCCAACGGAAACCGTGCGGCAGTACACAGAGGCTCTTTAGTATGACTTAGTACAAACTGCAAATTTCACTCCACATCACTACTTTTAGGCCTAGTTCACACGAACGTTTTTTTTTTTGCGAGTGTACGGGCCGTTTTTTTGTGTTCCGTATAAGGTACCATTCATTTCAATGGTTCTTAAAAAAAAAACGGAATGTGTTCCGTATGCATTCCGTTTCCGTATTTCCGTTCCGTTGAAAGATAGAGCTTGTCCTATATTTGGCCGTAAATCACGGGTTGTGGCTCCATTCAAGTCAATGGGTACGCAAAAAAAAAACGGAACACATATACGGAAATGCATCCGTATGTCTTCTGTTTCCGTTCCGTTTTTTCTGAACCATCTATTGAAAATGTTATGGCCAGCCCAATTTTTTCTATGTAATTACTGTATACTGTACATGGCATACGGAAAAACGGAAAGGAAACACAACGGAACTAAAAAACTGAATAACAGATCCGTGAAAAACGGACCGCAAAAAACAATAAAAGCCATACGGTCGTGTGAACTAGGCCTTACACATATGATGTCTTGTCCATCAGTAAATCAAAACCTATGGCTTTGTTCACATCTCTATTGGAGACTGTTACGAGCCACCATAGCAGATTCTGTTAAAGTGGGTCAAGATAGTGCCGCAAGCTGCACTATTTTGATGGACTCTCGAAGGACTCCACCGTAACTAACAGGGTCCCTTCGAGTGCCATTGGTGTTTTTTGAGCCTTTATTTTTCTGTTCCTAGAAAGGAACAGAGAACGAGAAAAAGGCTATATTCACATCGGAGTCCATTTCCAAGAATAAAGAAAACTATTCTAAGATGCACCCCAATGACGTCTGTTTAGAACAGAACCTGAAGTGATGATGCAGTGGCGATATAAGGCGCCATGCGCAATACTACCATGTGGCCTATCTGGATGAAATAGGATTGGACAAACGCTCTATTTTCTGAACACCGTTGACCATTTAATTCTCAGCTTACTGTGGAAAAAGCACAGACTGCTTCTGTGATTGTGGATACACTTTCCCTGCGTCTCAGCAATCCAGCAAAGTTTCCTATGGTCAAGTTCTGCCAAAAATCACATCAGTATCAGTGACTATTCAGACTGTACCTTTGGTTTTGGTGCCTCTTCTGTGCCTAGAGCCTCTGAGGCTTGTACCAGTTTCCCTGACTCCAGTGGGTAAGCTGGCAACTACACTGGGACTTTCCCAGGAGGTAGCGGTCTGGTTGCTAACCCGCAGCAAAGTACAGATCCCTGTACCAGTGTTAAAGGGTGAATATCAGGGAATCGCCAAAATAACGCCCATAAGCCGAATGCACACGGCCGTGTTTCATGGCCTGGATTCCTGCTGAGAGCAGGAGCAAATGGAGTCATTGGTTGCTATGATGCCGTGCGCTTCATGCCGCCGCTGCACTACAGTAATACACCCGCATAGATCATACGAGTGTATTACTGTAGTGCAGCGGCGGCATGAAGTGCACGGCATCATAGCAACCAATGACGCTGTGCGCTCCTGCTCTCACGGCCGTGTGCATTTGGCTTTAGGGTTAGCCCTACATCAAACCAGTTAGTTGGCACAATGGGTTCACGTCCACTGATCCACAACAGCGATTATGGCCAGTGAGAACTGATCCTCAACTGGTTTGGTCTAGATATGCACTCCTTGCATTTTGATTGTGGTATTATTTAGATCAGACAGGAATTTGTAGAACAGAAATAAAAAGAGGGCAGATTTATGAATTCTCCCTGACGTTGGACAGGATAGAAAGGTAGACTGAACCGCAGACATGTTTGAAACCTCTCTCTTCCTTACACTGCCTCTTGGCAGCTTATCTTATACCAATAAGGGGGGGAATGGGGGTCAACAGACCCTGCAGTTAGATTCATAATGACTGTAGTTGTGGCCACACGTGTGCAGCTCTCCGCTCACCTCTACTGCAATACAGAAACAGCAGAGGATGCTCGGATAATTTTTCCCAGTCTAAGCTAATTCATTTGCTAATGAACAAATAAGGAATAGTAACGTAATAAATTGCATTATTTGTGCTAGTAGGCAGAAACCCCGACCCCCAAAGCAAAGAGCTGCAAACACAGCAGTTTGTAGTCAGCGATTAGAACAGTATTTACTGCTAATATGCCCTGGCATGCCATATGAATAATTAAAGTATACTTGATTACTGAATGTATACATAGAAATACATCACATTTACTGTATACTATTGCACCCACAGGGTCAGAGGACTGTATCCGATGATTCTTCTTACAATAAATTCATATCTCCTGAAGGATCCATAAACCTCTTCTCTGGACTTGAAAAATATCCCCAGTCTGTAATACAAGCCTGTTCCTTGCTGAAGAGTAACCCCTCTTGATTTACAGTTCAATCTCTATGAGAAACCTGTCTGACCTAATTCTAATTCACTTTTTTGTACTCTGGAGGAGAGAAAATGAGTCTCATGCAGTGCTGCAGAATTACATCTTTGCAGTTTGGGGTGTTTTAAAGCCTCAAATCTCCTTTGGAGAAAATCTTTCTTTGGCAGTGTATTTAAGTGTATTTATAGAACAAAAGGAAAAAGGGACGATCACACAGGACTGTAGAGCGACCGCCCTGAGCCAGCAAACTGGAGTCACGCCGTTATTTTATGTGAGGGACACAGTGCATTCTGGTCATGTAGCTGCACTTTATAGACAGGCAAATGTAAGAAGAGGGTACAATACTTACAGTAAGGTAATACTGCACAGCATATACATAAAAAAAATAAAATAAAAATTTGGAAATGACTTCTGGAGAAGCAGGTGGCTTCATTCAGCCTGTTTAGCTAACCTAACAATTTTCATTTTATAGTTTTTTTTCCCCTCCCTATTTTCCAAGAAGCCAAACTACCGGTCTTTTCTGTTCATATAGCCGTATGAGAGATTGTTTTTGAGGGACAAGGTATACTTCCTAATGGCACCATTTAATATTCCAAGCCATGCATTGGGAAGCTGGAAAACTATTAATGAGGTGGATTTAAAAAACACACAACTGCGCCATAGTTTTATAGGATTTAGTTTTCAATGCATTCACGATGCGCTATCCATGATCTTTACTTTGTAGGTCAGTACAGTGATACAAAATTTATATAGGTTTTATGTTTTCATACATGTAAAAATAAAAAAATTAAAAAATAAAAAAAGCGACTTGGGCATTTTTACTACCAACCCCATCATGGTCTTAAAATTAATCAATCAACTAACAATTTCATATTTTAATAGCCTAAGGTATTTTTGGATGTGGAAATTCCAATAATATTTTGTCTTCACTGTTTTAGATGGAGCAAACAGTCATCTCATCCCACAAAAAAATGATACCCTCCTAAGGCAATCAGCCCCCCAAAAAAACAAAACAAAACAAAACAAAAAAAAAAAAAAAAAAACACACGACCAAACCCCTCAGGTGAACACCGTAAAAAAAAAAAAAAAAAAAAAAAAAAAAAAAAAAAAAAAAAAAAGTTAAAAAAAAAAAACTGTAAAAAGCCATTTTTGTCACCTTACATCACAAAGTGTAATACCAAGCGATCAAAGTCATATGCACCCTAAAATAGTACCAAACAAACAGTCATCTCATACTGGAAAAAAAAATAAAAAATAAGAGACAGTCGCCCAAAATTAAAAAAAAAAAACCTATGGCTTTCAGAATATGGAGACACTAAAAAAAAAAAAAAAAAAAAGTCATTTCCAGTGGTGCCATCTCGGGGTACACACATGATTTTTTGATCACTATTTCATTTTAAAAAAAGCAGATTATTAAACAAAAGTAATTTTTGTCAGCGTTCACCACACAAGAAAAAAAAAAAAAAAGTGATCACTTTACTGTTCAGGTCGTTACAGATGCGCAGATTATGTGTATAAAAAAAAAATAGTTTTTGCATTTGGACTTTTTAAAAAAAAATTTAGAACTTTAACTTTTTGAATTTTGCATGAACATGTCATTTTCTGATCTTTAAGATAAAACTGCAATACTTTGCGTTGGGCTTTTAAGGGTCCGTTCACACATCCGTAGTGTCGAGCGGCCCTGCAAATTCTGGATCCGCAATACACCCGGCCTGTACCCCCATAGAACTGCCTATTCTTGTCCGCAATTGCGGACAATAGGACATATTCTATTTTTTTTCCATAGCCGCGGACCAGAAGATCGGAGGGGGGGCTCGGGAAATGCAGACAGCACACTGTGTGCTGTCCGCATCCATTCCTGCCCCATAGATAATGAATGGGTCCGCACCAGTTTCGCAATTTGCGCAACGGATGCGGACCCATTCTGCGGACGTGTGAATGGACCCCAAGTGTTATGAAGCAAGAAGTAGGTCTCTCCCCTTCTCTGGCCACTTAGATGTTGTTGCATCTAATTGGTTAAACGGCTGGGATTGGAGTTATCTATGATCCTGGGCCTTCGAGCAAGGTGTAAAATGTGTAGTACACCTGGAAACGGAACGTGGAGAAAGCACCAGATACTACTACGGTGTGTATAGGAAGGAGTTAAACAGTAATGGCACAAATCTAAGGTGTCAGGCTGACTAGAGGACTAACGCAACCATTTATATGCCATTAGGAGAAAATAATAGCCTATGACCTTTAGTAAAAGGTTGAAATATATGTTCTATATTTAAATATCACAGATTTGAGTGTAAGGTGGGCGACTTGGTCTTTCCCTCCTTTGCACTGCAGTAAGAGTAGAGTTGGCCCTGGATACTGCAGACACTATGATGCTCGCAATTACGGCTCCAGCCTAATGACAACTGTATGCATATATATTCTGTGAGATACAGACTGCAGACTTGCCATCTGCTGACACAAATGCTAGAATACCATGCTAGGGAGGAGAAAAGGCAAAGCTTTCACCACTCCTAAATATTGAAGGCACAAAAGAACAGGGACCTGGAGAGAAATATTGCAATACAAAATAAGAAATCTTCTGATCAACTATTGGTAGAATAGGAAGCCAACCTAAACGATGGTAATCATTTGTGCTTTCATTCATTGTATATTTCTATTAACGTTATTTTGCGTTTTTCTGGCTGCACGAACAAACACTACGGCATTAGAGCAAACATCACAGCAGGGGCTGCCCATTGTAATCTTTATAGACAAAGCTAGCTTCTTTTCTTTTTCCTTCTACAAGCAGAGGATGTTTTCCCTCCTTTAGATTAAATGCAATAATAGTAAAAGATCGAAGAAATATTCCCTTAGGCGTCAGTACGGCACATCAAGGGATAGCTCCGTTTGTACAAGTAAATGGATCCCTGTGTGCAGACTGTGCAGGAGAGCTGGTCAAAGCAATTATTAGCATGTTGATGTTCTGTGGACTCCTGCCCCTTAAAGATCATTACACATAATAAGCCCCAGGGGGCCGGTCCCATCGCTAGACCTCCCGCCAACACAAAAGACTGTGACACACGTCTCACACCGCAGGGAAGCAACTGATGCTTATTATCTGAATTTTCCATTGCCCACTCCCACACATTTGAGTCAACCTCTAATTCTCGGTTAGTCAAAAGCCTGGTGCTAGTAAAGGCAGTGGAAGTGATTTTGGACATCTTTTTATTTAAAAGAAATGCAGCAAAATAAAAAGCAGACCGTGCATGTTAAATGGGTAAAATAAATGAGAAAAAATATACAGTACAGACCAAAAGTTTGGACACACCTTCTCATTCATAGAGTTTTCTTTATTTTCATGACTATGAAAATTGTAGATTCACACTGAAGGCATCAAAACTATGAATTAACACATGTGGAATTATATACATAACAAAAAAGTGTGAAACAACTGAAAATATGTCATATTCTAGGTTCTTCAAAGTAGCCACCTTTTGCTTTGATTATTGCTTTGCACACTTTTGGCATTCTCTTGATGAGCTTCAAGAGGTAGTCACCTGAAATGGTTTTCCAACAGTTTTAAAGGAGTTCCCAGAGATGCTTAGCACTTGTTGGCCCTTTTGCCTTCACTCTGCGGTCCAGCTCACCCCAAACCATCTCAATTGGGTTCAGGTCCAGTGACTGTGGAGGCCAGGTCATCTGGCGCAGCACCCCATCACTCTCCTTCATGGTCAAATAGCCCTTACACAGCCTGGAGGTGTGTTTGGGGTCATTGTCCTGTTGAAAAATAAATGATGGTCCAACTAAACGCAAACCAGATGGAATAGCATGCCGCTGCAAGATGCTGTGGTAGCCTTGTTGGTTCAGTATGCCTTCAATTTTGAATAAATCCCCAACAGTGTCACCAGCAAAGCAGCCCCACACCATCACACCTCCTCCTCCATGCTTCACGGTGGGAACCAGACATGTAGAGTCCATCCGTTCACCTTTTCTGCGTCACACAAAGACACGGTGGTTGGAACCAAAGATCTCAAATTTGGACTCATCTGACCAAAGCACAGGATTTCCACTGGTCTAATGTCCATTCCTTGTGTTCTTTAGCCCAAACAAGTCTCTTCTGCTTGCTTCCTGTCCTTAGCAGTGGTTTCCTAGCAGATATTCTACCACGAAGGCCTGATTCACACAGTCTCCTCTTAACAGTTGTTCTAGAGATGTGTCTGCTGCTAGAACTCTGTGTGGCATTGGCCTGGTCTCTAATCTGAGCTGCTGTTAACCTGCGATTTCTGAGGCTGGTGACTCGGATGAACATATCCTCCGCAGCAGAGGTGACTCTTGGTCTTCCTTTCCTGGGGCGGTCTGCATGTGAGCCAGTTTCTTTGTAGCGCTTGATGGTTTTTGTGACTGCACTTGGGGACACTTTCAAAGTTTTCCCAATTTTTCGGACTGGCTGACATTCATTTCTTAAAGTAATGATGGCCACTCGATTTTCTTTACTTAGCTGCTTTTTTTCTTGCCATAATACAAATTCTAACAGTCTATTCAGTAGGACTATCAGCTGTGTATCCACCTGACTTCACAACGCAACTGATGGTCCCAACCCCATTTATAAGGCAAGAAATCCCACTTATTAAACCTGACAGGGCACACCTGTGAAGTGAAGACCATTTCAGGTGACTACCTCTTGAAGCTCATCAAGAGAATGCCAAGAGTGTGCAATGCAGTAATCAAAGCAAAAGGTGGCTACTTTGAAGAACCTAGAATATGACATATTTTCAGTTGTTTCACACTTTTTTGTTATGTATATAATTCCACATGTGTCAATTCATAGTTTTGATGCCTTCAGTGTGAATCTACAATTTTCATAGTCATGAAAATAAAGAAAACTCTTTGAATGAGAAGGTGTGTCCAAACTTTTGGTCTGTACTGTATACATGAATTCACAAGGGGATAGATGACAAACATTTGTAAGGCGCTTTTCTCACAGGGACTCAAAACGCAAGGACGGTTGTGTGGCTGGTCCCACTCCTTGGGAAGTCAGTGGCTAGCGTCTAGGTCAGGGCCGAAAAACCTGCGGCTCTCCAGCTGTTGTAAAACTACAGCTCCCACCTTGCCCTGCTGTAGGCTGATAGCTGTAGGCTGTCTGGGCATGCTGGGAGTTGTAGTTTTGCAACAGCTAGAGAACCACAGGTTGGCCATCCCTGGTCTAGGTGCTTGATCCCAATACACTCTAGGTCCAATTTCATAGAAAGCCAATTATTGCCTATTTATATATTTTTGGAGCGTGGGAAGAAACCGGATTAGCCATAGGAAAGCCACACCAAAAGAAGGAGAACATACAACCTCCATGCTGATGTTTTCTCCTTGGTCAGATTTGAACCTAGGACCACAATACTAACCACTAAATTGAGAGAAGTCAAATTTAATGTTTTGTTTTTGCACTTTCATCAATAGTACAAGCCTTGATTCATGATCCGTTTGTCTCACTTCTATCAAAGATCAATCATTTTTGACAGGAGAAAAAGTCCTGCATGCCGTAAAAAAATAAAAAAAATCTGACGGATGTGACGCTAATGCTTCTAGTAAGTTTTCTATCTGCATACCCGCCCCCTACATAACGCTAGCGCCATAAATGTTCCAATAAACAATGAAGATGTATAAGATCTATGGTGGGCCCTTTGTAAGTTTTATTTTGTACCTGTATTCTCTTTCTTGTAGAATTTCAACAGGATCTAAGCCCTGGGGCTTCTGGATTGGACTTATTCGGTTCTGTTTTTGCTGGAGTTGAACAATTGGAGTAGGTGTCGGCTGTGGAACCGATGGACCAGGCAAAGCAACAGAGGGTGAAGCTGCAGGTGGTGCTGGCGATGGTCTGCCACTTGGCGGTGGCACAGAAAGTTTCTGTGGGGTACTTGGGACATTGAGATCAGAAGTTTGACCTGATGATAATAAGAATATGATGGTCATAAGTAAATGACAAGAAACACACAAAGACTGAATAAGGCTCTCCCCACTGCGTGCTGCACTATTTTTTTCCCCATGAAATATGCCGACATTTCTGATGAAGGTTCCTAATGAAGCCTCCTATGGAAATGTGAGCAGAGCCCTATACAATCTTAGAGGTTATACACTACAGAATTTACAGAAATTCCTAAAATTACTATTGCGAGTTCATCCATTTGCTTTCATATTTTCTTGAACTAAATACCATGAACTGCTCGGTATCTAAATTCTTCACAGCACATCCCCCAACTATAATCTGCTGCTGTAAAACTGGTTGTGGGGGGATGAACACCACAGGACTTTTCAAATGAAGCAGCTTCAAGGCCACTTCATTCAGACAGCTCTGCTTCTTGTACAGATAAGTTATGTAATCAAAGGGAGTCTGTCACCAGGAACGTCAACCGTAAACCAGGCACAAGGACTCGTACAGTTGGCTCGGCTAAATGTAATCTGTTGCTTCATTCTGGAGAAAAAGGACTTCCATATGCAAATGAGAAGTTAAGTGCAGAAAGGGTGGTCCCAAGTCACTGTGTGCCCTTGCTCCTCCTGCTTCCTTTGCCAGTCTCTTCCTCTCCGTCTTGATTAACAGGGTGAGGTTCCTGCACAATCATCTTTCTCGACCCGGTCAGTCAAGGAGAGGGAAGAGGAGCAGGGTTGTCCCACTATTTGTGGTGCTCCTAAAGGGGTTTTCCTGATTACAGATGTTAATGACCTACCATTAAAGGGGTTTCCGGGCTACAGATATTGACAACCTATTCTCAGAACAGGTCACCAATGTCAGATATGTGGGCTGTAACAGCGACCGCTGTGTGCAGCTGTTCCCTTGCTTACTGCCGCTTCCCATTCACCACTGCAGTCCTGAGCTCTGTTTGTGTGGGTGCTGTTGTTCTGGGATCCGCTCCACAGTTTGCTCTCAGCCCTAGTCTCAGCATGTTTGCCATTTGTTTCCTGCAGCACTTCCTTAAGGGCAGGCGCGCATCACTTCTTGGGCTTTATGGGTTAGGTAATGTGACCTCGCTGACCTATTCTAGTCCTCCTGCACAAATATAAGTGGCTCAGCCCCCTGACTCGTATCTGTATTCCTGGATTCTGCTACCTGGTAGATCCCTTAACGCTTGCCTTGACTCTCCTGTTGCCGATCCGGATTGCCTGACCTGTATCCGTGCCGCCTACCCAGAACTTTTGCCTGTCTGACTAGGCCTCTGCCTCATCCTTCGGTCCTGCACCCCTGGTGTTCCCCTCAGGAAAGTCTATCCCCACAATCAGGGGTACTGTGAAGATCCAGGGGTTCACTTAGACAATGCCCTTGGAGGAGGTAGGACACATGACATGGGCGTTCTTATCTTTAATAGTGTCTTTTTATTAAGTTTTAAAGAGTACAACAACTCCAAGATATAACAATTAACAGACAGCACACCATCTGGAGTAATTCAGTGACCACCACTAGAACAAGACAACGTCATGTTACTAGGGTTGTTGCAATGGCAAAATTTTGATTCGGTTTCGATACCATAAAAAAAGTATTGCGATACTCAATACCACGCAAAAAGAATAATAACACCCAAAAAAAAGTGTGTATTCCGCATTTTATGGAATGTCCGGCCAATAATCGAACAGTCCTATCCTATTTTTGGGGGGGACAAGTGGACAAAAAAAAAAAAAAAAGTGAATCGCGTGGTATTTATTTCTTTTCCTGTTACGGTGTTAACCGCATAGGAGATTTTTTAAATATTTTAATAGTTTGGACTTTTCAGACGTAGCGATATGTAATATGTTTATTTATTGTTTAAATATTATATATGTAAAATTGGGAAAGGGGGCGATTTCTACTTAATATTTTGGTGTTTTTTTTATTTATTTAATAACTATTTCCCCCCTTAAGGGCTAGAACCTGGGATCTTTTCATCCCTTGTCCTATTCACCCTGATAGAGCACTATAACCCTGCTTTCACACCTGAGCGTTTCCCAAACGCGCATCAAACGCGCGTTTTTGACACGCGTTTCTGCCGCGCGTTTTTTGTAATAGTAAACGCGCGTTTGTGTCATTGACTGCAGTGTCCTATGGCCACAAACGCGCGTCAAAACGCCCCAAAGAAGCTCAAGTACTTGTTTGAGCGTCGGGCGTTTTACAGCGCGATCGTACGCGCTGTAAAACGCCCAGGTGAGAACCATTCCCATAGGGAAGCATTGCTTTTCATGTGTTGAGCGTTTTACAGCGCGTTTGAACGCGCTGTAAAACGCTCAGGTGTGAACTTAGGGTAAGGGTGAGGCTACTTTCACACTTGCGTTCGGAGCGGATCCGTCTGGTATCTGCACAGACGAATCCGCACCTATAATGCAAACGCTTAGATCCATTCAGAACGGATCCGTTTGCATTACCATGAACAAACAAAAAAAATTAAAAAAAAATAATTTTTTATTTTTTTTTGTTCATGAGCGGAGCGGAGGACAAACGGTGCCAGACTGATGCATTCTGAGCGGATCCGCATCCACTCAGAATGCATTGGGGCTGTACGGATCCGTTCGGGGCCGCTTGTGAGAGCCTTCAAACGGAACTCACAAGCGGAGCCCCGAACGCAAGTGTGAAAGTAGCCTGAATAGGATATCACACTCTCCCTGCTGCCCTGTGCATCGTACACACAGCAGCAGGGAGATGACCATGGCAGCCAGGGCTTCAGCAGCGTCCTGGCTGCCATGGTAACCGATCGAAGCCCTGTGATTACACTGCTGGGGCTCTGATCACAACTGCCACCAATGAGAAGGAGGGGAAGGGACGCTATGGCCACTGCCACCAATGATTTTAATACTGGGGGTGGATGCACGGCGCCACCAATGATAATTAACCTTTAATACAGATACAGGAGTCGGGAGCTGGCCTCTATGACAGGGCGCTGAGATCAGCGTCAGTTAACCCCTCAGGTGTCGGCTATGTTATTCCGCCACAGACACCCGCCTCCTGTATCTGTATTAAAGGTTAATTATCATTGGTGGCACAGTGTCCAGGCCGGGTACCTGCTATGCTGGCTGCTTAACTCTGGGGCTCGGGCTGATGCCAGGGAGGACACAAAAAAAGCTCAGATGGCGCAGCAGTTTACCTCCCCCGTCCTGCCTCCTGCTTTAAATAGCCACACATTCATTGGGCTCAGCGGTGGCTGCGCCATAGGAGGGAAGGATTCCCTCCTTCTCCACTGTCAGGAATAAGAGAACATAACGCGCACTGAGCGCCAATGTTCTCTCATAAGAGGAGATACTAGACAGCCTAGTATCGAAAAAATGAATATCCCGGTACCGAATCGATACTGGCATAAAAGTATTGATTGGGTATCGAAATTTCGATACCCGAAACAACCCTACGTGTTACAGGATAAAAAATAAAAAAAACACATATGACTCCTTTCCAAGGAGGCAACAGCAGAGTTCTGGGTATGAAATACAAAAATACGCCAACCACATTCAGGCATACATACATCAAACATTCTCCCCCGCCCTCCGGACCTGAGAAGAGTATGCTATTTTGAGGAAACGTCAGGCATCACCCTATGCTCATAGACAAGTTTATATAATTCTAGATCCGAGTTGACTCATTGTATCCACAATTCGGTGGAAATTTTGTGGGTCTTCCAATTCAGAAGAATAGTTTTCCTTGCATAGTACAAAAGTAATCTGTACAATCGTCTACCATATTTAATGGGAATAACATCATTAACTAGCCCTAAAAGACTCATCATCGGTGTGCAAACGTCTGGGAAGGCAGTTTTAGTGTTTATATAGGCATGAACCTCCATCCAGAAGCTCTGAATAATTAGGCACTGCCACTCCATATGGAAGAAACCGCCCCTATCACGTCCACATAGTGTACATTGGGGACTAAGTAATTTACGCATCTGAAACAAATTTATTGGGCGTATAGTACACCCTATGTAGCCATTTCAATTGTACAAGTTGGTCTCTGGCACTAACAACTGGGGATCTCTAGGTGTAACCAAGTTCCTTCACATGTGAGGCCTCTAAATCTACTTTATCCTGTTTCCAGATATGTGGGCGTTCGACACTCAGCACCAACACCAATCAGCCGTTTTGGGCAGACCGCGTGGTTGAAACACAGCTCCGTACATGGCATAGTGGCCGTCCGGGAACAGGTCATTGATATCTGAAGCTAGGACAGCCCCTTTATTGAGAATCCATAACCACAAAATACAGTGCAATTTGCAGGCAGCATGTTATAGAGTAGGGGGAGCTGAGCAGATTGATAGCTAGTTTTATGGGAAAAGATTCAGTAAAGCAAGTAATTTATATATCTGCTCTTTCGATACTTAAGACCATTCCTGTGTACAGCTACCAATGACAGCTACTTAGAGAGAATGTTATAATCACTGATAACACATCCTCCGTGTACATCTATCAGTGACAGCTATCTCTGTATATACACACTTAGAGAATGCCATCACTAACAATACCTCCTCTGTATACAACTAACAGTGACTGAGAGCTATCTATGTATACACAGGTACACAGAGAATGCCATCAATCACTGATAATACCTCACCCGTGTACAGATATCAGTGACTGACAGCTATCTATGTATACACAATTAGGGTTTATGCACTTGGCTGTTCCGTGCACTGGGAACCAAAATTTGCGGTCCCCAATGTGCGGGCGACATCCGTGCGGCTGCCACAGACGGGTCCAGACCCAATCAACTTTAATGGGTCCGTGATCCTTCCGCACCACAAAAAAAAAAAAGAAAAAAAAGAAAAGAACATGTGGTGCAAGAACCGCTGGGGGCCGTATATTGCGGACCTGCTGTTTGAAGGCCGCAATACGCGTCCGCCTGGCTTACATTCGTGTCCATGAGCCTTTAAACCGAGAATGCTATCAATCACTGATAACACCTCCCATATGTACAAATATCAGTGACTGACAGCTATCTATGTATACACACTGACACAGAGAATGCGATCAATTACTGATAATACCTCCCCCGTGTACAGCTGAAGTCAGAAAGAGTAGAATTTAAAATACTTAAAATTCAAGTTTTACTGAAACTGTATATCAATCTGCTTAGCTTCTCCTAATCTGCCAGCAGATCCCCTTTAAAAAGGCTGAAAATACCTTTAAAGGTAGCTAATATATTCTATATATAGGGTCACTCCGTCTTACCTTCTCCCCAGGGCTTTAAAGCCATTGTAGAAGCATGTCCAGGCATTCCAGGTGCAGGTCCTGCACCAGAAGGAGTGACACTCATTGGGTGCATTGCCATACCTTTGGAGGAGGAACAAAAGTGAGAACTGTACAATTCTGCTCTGAAAATTATCAACTTGCTGCTAAAAAATAATCAAACAATAAAAACATATATATTGTACTATAGGCTGTACATCAAAGTTCCTGTATTGAATATGAGAGCATGGGAAACAGATTTAGGTATTTTTATTTTAGTTTACGGACTAGTTTACAGACAGCAGAATTTAGTATACTGAATAAATGCTCATAGTAAGCTCAATAGCGGGTACACTCGGTTTTTGCAATAGCAGGAGAGCTACAGGTTGAAGCACACTGCATTAAGACATGCCCCTGTACATATGGCACCCACTAACCTATAAGACAGCAAAGAGTTCTGAATGGTGACAGTATACATTTACCCTGTAGGCGCTTTCATATTACCTTGCAAAAAAAATTAAACTCACCTGGTGGTCGAATGTAATTAGAAGGAGCCTGCTGTGGTGGTGGCTGTTGTGCTTGTGGTGGTGGCTGTTGCTGCTGCTGAATTGCAGGCAAGGTCCTCTTTCCTTGTACAGCAAGTTGCAGATTTTCTGACAACGGCTGCCCTCTTGCCAACATTTTGTAAGCCAAAATCTGAGCACGCAACTGGTGAAGTTGAACCTGGCTGAAAGCAGAGGGACCACGACCAGGCTGACTAATAACTTGTTGCTCTCCTGGCATCATGAGTCCAGGCTGTGCTGGAGGCATCTGTGGTGGCGTTGGCCCTCCACCAGACATTGGGCTAGATACATGTTCAGGAGCCCCCAAAGGTGATGGATGAGGAGACATGTACCCTGAAGGAAAACACAATGATGTATAAATAAATGCATACACGTCATCAGCTTCTATAACAAGGAAGCAAATTTACAATTTTATTGCAACAGGTGGTCTACGCTACTCTATTAAAAGGGTTTTCCAGGACTTTTATACTGATGACCTATCCAAAGGATCAGTATCTGATCGTGGAGGTCTGTCACCCGTGACCCCCATCGATCAGCTGTTTGAGAAGGCACCAGAAATACTGTGAGGCGCCAAAGCCTTCTCCATGCTTACCAAGCACTGTGCCGTACATAGTACAGCGGCTGTGCTTGTTATCGCACTCAGCCCCTTTTTTTTTTTTTTTTTCTATGGGGCTAAGCTGCTCCTAGGCCACGTGACCAATGAACGTGTCGTCACTGGCCTCGGAAAAGCTGAGAGAAGGCCACAGCACTCACAGGTTGTCACGCTTACTGTATTTTTCGCTTTATAAGATGCACTTCTTTTCCCCAAAAGTGGGGGGAAATGGCAGTGCGTCTTATAAAGCGAATACAATATGCATTAGGTGTCGGGAGTGAAGTGCTCCGAGCGCTTCCGGTACTCACCCTCCATGGTCTTCCTTCCTGGGTCGGCACTGCACTGTCCTGACCCCATACAGCGTCAGAACTTAGTGCGCACACTATGACCTGACGCTGCACGCAGTCAAGTGACAGTGCAGCACGGGCCTGAAAAGACATGGGAGCGCGACTACTGCCGGAGATAGAGGAGCCACAGCGCAGGAGAGGTAAGAGGAGTTTTTTTATTTTATTCTGATCTGAGGTCTGATGGTTCTGGCAAAGGAACTATGGGGGGCTGACATTGACGGCTGATTTGAGGTCTGATGGGGGTCTCACATTGGGGGCTGATCTGAAGTCTGATGGGTGGGGGGGGGGGGGGGGGGGGTTTAAAATAAAGGAGTGCTATAAGATCTGACATTGAGGGCTGATGGGTTCTGACATGCAGGGCTGATATGGGGGGTCCGATTCTGAGGATCTGATATGAGGTCTGAAGAAAAATATTTTTTTCTTACTTTCCTCCTCTAAAACCTGTGAGTCTTATAAAGCGAAAAATACAGTAATTGGGCCTTTTCTCAATTCCACGACATTGACCAGCAGTATCAACTAAATTGTTCTACACATGCAAACATTTTACATTATCTCCATCCTGTTGAAACCCAATTTTTAGCATAAAAATAAAAGATCATTGGCATTACCATGTGCCAAAATGGCTGAACAACACGGTGTACAATGTAACGAAAAATAAATAAATCTATATTGCCAATTCAACATTTTTGCATCACTTTACCTCCCCCCAAAAATTATATACTCAAAACTTTCTGCATAATACATGCCACTTGCTGAAGTAAAACCACCCCTTTACCTTAACCATCTAGTAACTCAGTCTGTCATAGCTACCATTTAGAGCCCAGCAACTTCACCCTGGTGGCGAAGATGCAGGGCTCCAATTGGGGCACAAAAGTTGCCCATACCTTTGTGTAATGACTCGGGTGCCATGTTCACTATTAACTGTGGCATCTGAGGGTTTAAATGACCAGGATCGGAGTCATCAGCAATCGCAGTCATTGTGGTCGGGTGCCGGCTGTATTAAACTACTTTTACACTGCCAGCAGGAGTTCCTGCAGGCTGTTCTGGCAGAGAACAGATTACTGGAGCTCCCTGAATTGACTATAATGGGGTCCAGCTGAGATCCGGCCACTGCCCAGCAATATGCCAGGATTCAGCTGAACAAATACTGCCACACACAGTGTTTTTTGTCTGGCTGATTCTGGGCTGCAGAAGTGAAAGAAGCCTAATGCAGCTGACAACTGTGTTGTATGAGTCGGATCCCCTCGTGATCGTTTCCATTTGGATTATTTTTTTTTTTCACATTTTAAGTCCTGAATGTGTGATCCTTTGGTCACATAAAATACACTGCACTATTGATGATGAAGTATGGCTAGCAGGCTCCTCTGTATTAAGTTTATTTGCCGTTATGTTTACTCATCTTAACTACCATAATTTCCAATCTGAGGCCACTTTAAATAGACCTGTCCCTGGCATTTTCAAAGTCTGCACATAAACAAGTCTCTCATTAATAAATTACAATTCTTTTCTTGGTTATGGAAAGGAAAGCCGCAAGTACCTTGACTGTGTTGATCCATGGGACTCTGCGGAGGACCCATCCCAGCAAGAGGTGGCCTCATATTTGAGCTTTTCATAGTAGCACAGTGCATTTCATCAGAAACTCCTTTATCATGCATGCTCTCCAAGGGCTGCTGGAAAAAAGGTATTTATTCATTTTCATTCAACAAATCCTATTACTTTCAGGTAAGCAGAATGTTGCTGTTAAAAGGGTCTTTCCAGCTTATAAGGGATGGCATACTGCCAGGATACGCCATCATCACCTTACGATAAGAGGGGGGGGAGCATTCTTGCGTCATGTGACAATTTGTAATGACATAAGGGGAGTGGGTCACCGCTGCAGCCATGTCAAACCGGATATTATCAGCGAGGGAGCCCAGCGGAGTATCACAAGCCTACAGGACAAGGAGCGGTGAGCCAGCGCCAAAAAGCAGGCAAGTAGGCTTCCCTTTACAGGTCCGGTCAAGCGTGTGGGGGTGTCAAAACTCTCCCCATTCTTGCACAACCCCTTTAAGTGTTTCCAGTTGTATTAAAGCCTTTTTTTTAAATAAATCATTTAATGCAGAATCTTCCATTTAGAAGAGGAAAACACAGGGCTTATAAGTGTTAGGATAGCTCTCCCTCCCCATCGTCTCACACAGGCCTGCTACTGTAAGCTGAGCAATTATCTGTTCTCTGACAGCAGCTTTTCTCAGGAAAAAAAAAAAAGGACTGGGCATGTTGAAATCCAACTTGCCTGATCCTCATCTCCCTGACATTTACCCTCGGGGAGAATTGCACACTAGATGGTTGGCTGCACCTTTAAATAGAAGCCAATACACACAATAGGTTTAGTACAAAAATAAAAATCTTTGGCAACATTGGCTACCAGTTTTCTGGCATATGTCAAACCTGGCTATGATCTATATGCTTGGAGAACACAGGCTTTCTATATACTTAATGAGCAGTGACAACCTTTCAAGTGATGTAAAACTTATCTAGAAACATAATAACAATGTTTTACCTTATGCATCTGGTGAATGTTCTCCGGTGTATAATCTGACGGGCCCATGTTAGAAAGCGGATGGGAGACGCTGGGCGGGCCTGGACTTGGACCCATCATGCTGTGTACGGATCCTGGGGAAGGCCCTGGTCCTGGGCTAGGTCCTAAAATTGGCCCAGGGGAAGGACCAGGACCTGGGGATGGTCCCGGGTGAGGCATTGCCCCCGGATCTGTCGGAGTAGACATCGGATATTCCGTGCCTAAAACCAAACCAGAAAATGCCAAATAAGACAGACATTGAATAAAAATAGAAAAAAAAAAAACAAAAAAAAAAAAAAAACACACACAACACTATGCTAACCTTTCATGTGCCATTTATTAAAGGGGTTCTGCACTTTGTTTAAAGTGATGATCTATCCTCTGGATAAATCATCAGCTTCTGATCGGCGGGGGTCCGACACCCGGGACCCCCGCCGATCAGCTGTTTGAGAAGGCAGCGGCGCTCCAGCAGCGCCGCGGTCTTCTCACTGTTTGCCGCAGGCCCAGTGACGTCACGACTAGTATTACTGGCCTGGGCGCGGCTAAGCTCTGTTCACTTGTCACTGGGCCTGCGGTAAACAGTGAGAAGGCCGCAGCGCTGCTGCCTTCTCAAACAGCTGATCGGCGGGGGTCCCGGGTGTCGGATAGATCATCACTTTAAACAAAGTGCAGAACCCCTTTAATCATTCAGGAAGAGAAATTCTGTCAGACATCTAAACAATTTAGGATTTATTTTTGCATTTGGATGCTGATGCAAATTAAAATTGAATGGGTCAAATTATAAATATATAGTACGTAAAAGAACATCAGTGCCATGTCTAACCTCAAAGCACGGTTAGGATTCTGGAAATTTAGGCTACTTTCACACTTGCTTTTACATTTTTCGGTATGGAAATCCGTCATAGGATCTCGATACCGGAGAAAAACACTTTTGTTTTGTCCCCATTCATTGTCAATAGGGACCAAACGTAACTGAACAGAACAGAGTGCTCCAAAATGCATTCCACTCAGTTTGGTTGTGTTCTCATACTGGAGAGCAAACCGCAGCATTCTGCGGTTTTATTTCAGTCATAGGATGCAGATCAAAACGGCATGACCCACAATGCAAGTCAATGGGGACGGATTCATCGCCCATTGACTGATTGGTGTTCATAATGGAACCATCATTGTATTCTTAACGGATGCAGATGGCTGTATTATCAGTAACAGTTGTATTATCAGTGTGAAAGTAGCCTTACCCGAATTGGAGGTACTTTAGTGCAGAGATTTTCTGTACCAAAAGTGACATTTGCAAAACACGAATATAGCCTTTATTGGGTAAATTGCATTAAAAAAGCATATATTATATTTTTTTTTTAAAATAAGTTATCAAAAACCTTTCAGCATTTATCATAAAAACCTGACAAAAATTACATTTAAGGCTACTTTCACACTAGCGTTTTTTTGCGGATCCGGCATGGATCTGCAAAAATGCTTCCGTCACAATAATGCAACTGCATGCATCCGTTATGAATGGATCCGGTTGTATTAGGTCTTATAAAGCCAATATAATTGACTTACATTGTGAGTCAGGACGGGTCAGTCTTGCTCCGCACAACATCGCGGACAGAAAAATGCTGCTTGCAGTGTCATTCTGTCCACGATGGTGACGCAACCAAACGGAACGGAATGTATTTTGGTGCATTGCGTTTCGTTCAGTTCAGTTGTGTCCCCATTGACAATAAATGGGGACAAAACTAAAGCGTTTTCATCCACTATTGAGATCCTATGACTGATCTCAATAGCGGAAAGGGAAAGCGCAAGTGTGAAAGTAGCCTCAAACAGATCCTCTTAAAAATAAAATTCATTCAACCATAACAGCGTAACTAGCTATAGTTAGATACAGAACTCAAAATCTGATGTAATCAGGTAACACGCTGATAGTTGATTAGTTTTGCTAAATGATCATTAACCCCTTCACGTCTGCAATCTGTATATATACGTGATAGCTGCACATACCCCGTGCAGCTACCACGTATATAAACGTTCTGGCAGCTCTTTAATCCAAGCGCTGCAAAACGCTTGGATTAAAGCTTCTGCTACTGCCCTGCTGCCGTCACAGACAGCATACAGTGCAGAAATGCCGGCAAGGGACCAATCAGAGTGGTCCCTTGCCGGCAATCGATCCGATTGGTTAGTCTGTGCAGACTAACCAATCGGATCGCGGCAGTGTTAAAATGCCGGTTTCAGGCTCTGATCTGCGCTCTGCAGATCAGAGCCTGAAATCGGTAATGTGTCCTGAAGCCCCCGATCTGTGCCCCCTTGAAGCCCCCGATCTGTGCTCCTTGTTCTTGATCTGCCCCCCAATGCGGTCCGCCCCTTCTGCCCCGATCTGTGCCCCCTTCTTGTAAATATTCTTATGCTGCCCCCCCCCCCCGATGCGGTCCGCCCCCTCCTGCCCCCATCTGTCAGTACAATGCTGTCCCCCTCTCCCCGTTTCCATCGCTCTCCGCTGTCCCCTGCCCCCGATGCGGTCCCCCTTGTGTGTGTGATGGCGGCGGCTCCATTCCTGAGCCGCCGCCATCAGCAGCATGTGTCAGCTCTATGCTGACACTGCTGTAACCCCATAGATGCCGCAGTAGCGGCATCCATGAGGTTAATAGAGGGAGGGGGCTCCCTCTCTCTCAACCATCAGGGCTGCTGCGATCGCAGCGCCCGATGGTTGCCATGGCAACCGGACGCTTTGCAAAGGCGTCCGGTTGCCATGGTATAGGCGTCCAGTGCTGCCACCTACAGGCATCTGATTGTATTATACTTTGCAATGCAAGAGCATTGCAAAGTATAGTACAACCATCAGCCTCAATGGATCTTCAAGATCCAAGAGGGAACTGATAAAAAAAATGTGAAAATAATAAAAGTAAAAAAATAAAAAATAAAAATGTAAAAAATAAATTTACTTTTCCTATAAAAAAAAACAAAAAAAAAACAAAAACCACACATATTAGGTGTCACCGCGTCCGTAACGACCATCTCTATAAATATATCACATCATCAACCCCGTCCAATAAACACCATAAAAAATAAAAAATAAAAACGGTGTAAAAAATAAGCCATTTTTGTCACCTTACATCACAAAAAGTGCAACACCAAGCGATCAAAAAAGACGACTATACCCCAAAATAGTACCAATCAAACCGTTACCTCATCCCGCAAAAAATGAGCCCATATTTAAGACAATCACCCAAAAAATAAAAAAGCTATGGCTCTCAGACTATGGAGACACTAAAACATCATTTTTTTGGTTTCAGAAATGCTATTATTGTGTAAAACTTAAATAAATAAGAAAAAGTATACATATTGGGTATTGCCACGTCCGTAACGATCTGCTCTATAAAACTGTCACATGACCTAACCCCTCAGATGAACGCTGAAAAAACAAAACAAAAAAAACCTGTTCCAAAACAGCCAATTTTTTGGCCACCTTGTCCCATAAAGTGTAATAATGAATGATCAAAAAATCCTATGTACCCAAAAATGGTACCAATAAAAACTTCAACTCCTTCTGCAAAAAATGAGCCACTGCACAAGACGATCGGTATAAAAATAAAAAACATATGGCGTTCAGAAAACCAATCCAGCAAAATCTGCCTTCCAAAAACCATACAGTGTTCCTTTCCTTCTGCGCCCTGCCGTGTGCCCTTACATCAGTTTACGACCACATGTGGGGTGTGTCTGTAAACCGCAGAATCAGAGTAATAAATATTGAGTTTTGTTTGGCTGTTAACCCTTAATGTGTTAAAGAAAAAAATGTAATAAAATAGAAAATCTGCTAAAAAAGTGAGATTTAGAAATTTCATCTCCATTTTCCTTTAATTCTTGTGGAACACCTAAAGGGTTAATAACGTTTGTAAAATTGGTTTTAAGTAACTTGAGGGGTGTAGTTTCTACAATGGGGTCATTTATGGGGGGTTTCCACTATGTAAGCCCCACAAAGTGACTTCAGACCTGCACTGGTCCTTAAAAAGTGGGTTTTGGAAATTTTCTTAAAAATGTTAAGAATTGCTTCTAAACTTCTAAACCTTGTAATGTCCTAAAAAATTTAAATAACGTTTCCAAAATGATGCCAACATAAAGTAGACATGTGGGGAATGTTATGTAATAAATTTTTTATGAGGTAACACTTTCTGTTTTAGAAGCAGAGAAATAGAAATTTAGAAAATTGCTAATTTTTTTAAAATTTTTGGTAAATTTGGGATTTTTTCCAAAAAGAGGAGATATATATTGACTCAAATTTATGACTGTCATGAAGTACAATGTGTCACGAGAAAACAATCTCAGAATGGCGTGGATAAGTAAAAGTGTTCCAAAGCTATTACCACTTAAAGTGACGCATGTCAGATTTGTAAATTTTGACCTGGACACTGGGGCATCAATTACCTTTGGTCATGAAAGGGTTAACCAAGCCAATGAAATGGCAGAACGCAGCCAATAAAAAATGGCACACTTGAGCAGACTCTGCTACGATTCTGGGTTTGCGGGAGTGAAGACAAGCATCATATAGCTATTGGCCAAAGCCTTGTTCAGACAACATTCCCCATTGCCCCATAAGGGTAGGTTTAGGTATGATGTTTGAAGAGTGCTGTTCCCGCTGCCTGCGCATGCATTTTTAGAGACTCCATTCAGATGTACATCTTCAACAAATCTGCCATGTATTAACAGCCTGACCAGGATACTCAGATTGCCAAGGTAAGGCTAGTTTCACACTAGCATTAAAGAGATCCTGCAGGGAACAGCCTGATGGAGCTCTGGATCTGGCATTGCCTGATGCATGCCCCATTAGCTTTAAAGGAGATGGTGGAGGTCTGGCCACCACCGTGCAAATATGCCGAGAATCAGCCACACAAGGCTGGCACTGCAGGGAGCACTCTTCTGGCACCTTAATTTAGAGGAGGGGTACAATGCACTCATAGGGTATAGATTTTCTTATTGGCAGCATGCAGAATCTAAGGATTTGTTGCAGAAAAGTCACAAACTGAAAGTAAATCCATTTGCATCAGTGCAGAGGTCATGTTAGGGTACTTTCACACTTGCGTTTTTCTTTTCCGGCATCGAGTTCCGTCACAGGGGCTCTATACCGGAAAAGAACTGATCAGGCATATCCCCATGCATTCTGAATGGAGAGCAATCCATTCAGGATGCATCACGATGTCTTCAGTTCAGTCTTTTTGACTGATCAGGTAAAGGATAATACGCAGCATGTAACGGTTTTATCTCCGGCCAAAAAAAAAAGACATGCCTGAATGCCGGATCTGGCATGTTTTTCCATAGGAATGTATTAGGGTCCATTCACACGTCCGTTGTTTGTTTCCTGATCTGTTCCGTTTTTTGCTGAACAGATCTGGACCAGATCTGGACCCATTCATTTTCAATGGGTCCTGAAAAAAAACGGACAGCACAATGTGAAATTTGAAAATGAATGGGTCAAGATCTGGTCCAGATCTGTTCAGCAAAAAACGGAACAGATCAGGAAAGAAACAACGGACGTGTGAATGGACCCTTAGTGCCCCGGATTCGGAATTCAAAATACCTGAATGCCGAATCCGCCCCTCCGGTCTGTGCATGCACAGACAGTAAAAAATAAAATAAAAATGCTGGATCCGTTTTGCCGGATGACACCGAAGACAGATCGGGAATTTCAATGCATTTTTCTGACTGATCAGGCATTTTTAAGATTGATCAGGATTACAAATGCCATCAGTTGGCATAAGTTTTGTCGGATCCGGCAGGCAGTTCCAGAACCGAACTGCTTGCTGGATCACTCTGCCGCAAGTGTGAAAGTAGCCTTAAAGAATGAATTACTTATGTCCTAATTAGGGCTGCAACGATTAATCAACGTTATCGATAATATTCGATAACTGGATTCGTTGTCAACGAATCCAGTTATCGAATAATCGGCCGATTCGTTGCTATGCGGGCGGGAGCGGGTGGTCAGGCTCTATGCCTGCGGGTCCTTGAACTTTAGATCACTGCATCTTTATTACCTTACAATAACCCTGGGTTCACATCTGAGCGCTTCTCAAACGCGCGTTTTACGCGCGTTTTTGTCGCGCGTTCTTATGCGCGTTTTTTGTAATAGTAAACGCGCGTTTGACGCGCGTTTGTGTCATTGACTGCAGTGTCCTATGGCCACAAACGCGCGTCAAAACGCCCCAAAGAAGCTCAAGTACTTGTTTGAGCGTCGGGCGTTTTACAGCGCGTTCGTACGCGCTGTAAAACGCCCAGGTGTGAACCATTCCCATAGGGAAGCATTGGATTTCATGTCTTGAGCGTTTTACAGCGCGTTTGAACGCGCTGTAAAACGCTCAGGTGTGAACCCAGGGTTAAGCTCCAGTAACAGACAGAGCGGGCGGCGGCATAACGTCACTTACTCACGTGACGCGCAAGCTTCACCTGCTTTATTCATAAAGTAGGTGGAGCAGGCGGGTCACGTGAGTAAGTGATGTTACGCCACCGCCCGCTCTGCCCGTTACTGGAGCTTCATTGCAAGGTAAAAGATGCGCTGATTTAAAGTAAAAGTTACTGCCGGTTAAGAAATACTGCTGTGAGCGGAGAGGCCAAGGCTGTTATGGGAAGGGGGATCTGTGGATGACACATATAGCATAAGATGCTATATAGTGCCATCCACAGGTCCCCTCCATAAGTGTGCCCTCCACAGATCCCCTCCATAACAGTGCCATCCACAATTTTTTTTAATATGGCCTTTGAACATAATTTTTAAGTAAAATCATATAAACCCCTTTTTTTTTGTAATTTTGGTGTTTTTCCCTGATTAAATCGATGAAATTATCGACAACTAATCGATTATTCAAATAATCGTTAGCTGCAGCCCTAGTCCTAATACAACTGCAAAAAAATGGGGCCAGTCAGCACATTCCAATGCACAAGTGCACGCTGACATGGCTAGAAATACAAAGAAAGAAAAAAAAAACGACAATGCAACAGCACTCTGCAAACCAAATTAAAGTACAATAATGCCAAAATTATAGAAAAAATTCTGCTGCCAATCCTATGCCTATTTTGCAAATTTGATATTCTTGGCAAATACATTTTGTACAAAATTGTTTAGGCGGGTCTGCCAGGGTCAAGGCGATCTCTATAAGACGGTAACCTAACACTAAACACTACCCGTTATGTGCTTTAATGGCCACCATAAAATTCAGGGAGTGCAGGTTCCACTCTGCTTTTTACCATTTTTGGTGCCATAATGGCCTCCATTAAATCCAGGGATGCAGGTACCAACATGCATGCTGAGCCACACTATACCTCTCCTGGTGCCAAATGGCTTCCAATAAATACAATGAGAGCAGGCTACAGCTTTATACTTACTCTAATTAAAATCAGCCTATGGAGGCCATTATGGCACCAAAAATGGTAAAAAGCAGAGTGGACCCAGCACTTCCTGAATTTTATGGTGGCCATTAAGGCACATAACAGGTAGTATTTAGGGTTAGGTTCCCGTCTGATATAGATCACCTTGACACTGGCAGACGGGCCCAAATAATTTTGTACAAAATGTATTTGCAAAAAATCTCACATTTGCAAAATAAGCGTAACATTAGCAGCAGAATTTTTTCTATAATTATGGCATTATTGTACTTTATTGGTGTTTGCAGAGTGCTGTTGCATTGTCTTTTTTTTCTTTATGTCCTAATACAGTGAATTAATAAGAATTACAGTAGTTTGGTTCGGAGACTAGCCTGTTTCTTGGTGAATGACTCCTAGGCCTGGGCGGGGGGGAATGTGCACAACTATTACTTGATATAAATAGGATGATAATGTACAGTTTTGCTATTCATTTTGGAAAAGTGAATAACCAATATGTGCACCTTGTAAAACAGCGGACAGAATGAAACAGAAAAAAATCTGGTATCACTAAAAGAAGCCAAACTTTGCTACACCAATCTCTGCTGAAGGGAACCAGTCACCTGGTTTGGGGCCACCAGCATGCTGTCCTGGAGCTCAGGTTTAGGGTCCCAAACCTGTCCATCGCAAACCCATCTGAAAGCTGAACTTAACTGGAAAGAGTCCAGGACTCCTCTTCACTCGGCATGCACTGGTAAAGTGGGCACCTGAGCAGTGAAGAGAGGTGAGCCCAATATCACTGGAGAAGAGTCTAGAATGGGCTCTTCTGGAGACAAGTTCAATTTGCCATTTCATATTCTTTGTGGGGACAGACTCGTTTTGCTATGGGAAGGTTTGGGACCCTAAACCCTAGCTCCAGAATGGCATCCAGGTGGTTGAGTGGCCCCAAACCAAGTGACCAGTTCCTTTTAATAAATAAGCTTTTTACCTTCTGCGCGGAAATACTTATAGTGAAAGTGGGATAGTTGCAGGATTCTAAAATATCTATATTCCATAGCAGACACGAGCAAGCACAGACAGGTATGAGAGATGGATACAGATATCCTAATATACACATATTATCACAGAACTTCAGATGGTGTCTGTATGAAACATCAAAACAGGCAGAAAACCTCCTAATGTAAGCACAGCAGTCCTTCTCACTGATGTCAACCTGCTAATGTGATGCAGAAGAATCTGCTGCTGAACATAGCCTCCTAGGAACAGTACAGTACCTGGCATTCAGACATTGCTCTGTGTGTAAAGTGCAGGGCCATTGACAAGGCTTTTAATATTGATGACCCATTAACACTGCGCCACCAATGCATATAATTGTACGTATTGGGTGCCGGCTGTATCACACAGCTGGCACCCAGCCTCAATGACAGGGCATGGCGATCCGCCGAACCAAGTTAATGAACCCCTCGCTGCGTCCTGTCATTGACGCCTACATTTATATTTAGGGGTTAATTATATGGATTGGTGGCACGGATCGGAGACCCAGCAGTGAAATTGCGGGGCTCCGATTGGTTACCGTGGCAGCCAGGACGCTACTGAATCCTTGGCTGTCATGGTGAGCTTCCTGCTGCTGTGTACACTATTCACCCTAATAGATCTCTATTAGGGAGAACAGGACTAATAGTTATTAAATAAAAAGTTAAAAAAAAATAAAAAATATATATAATTATTATATATTAACATTTTAAATTACCCCCTTTCCCAATTTGAAATATAAAAATATATGAACCATAAAAAAAAATAAGCATATTGGGTATCGCATCATCTGAAAAAGTCCAAACTATGAAAAAATATCTCGTATGCAGTAAATGCCGTAACAGAAAATAAAAAAAATGCAGTAGTCGCCATTTTTTTTGTCACCTTGCCCTCTAAAAAGATAGGATAGAACAGTTCTATTATGGGCCAGATGTTCCGTAAAACGGGCAATGCACACAGCTTTTTTGGCGTTTTATTTTTTTTTCGCTTGGTATCGAGTATTGTAATACTTTTTTGTGGTATTGAAAATCAAATAAAAATTTTGGTATCGTCACAACCCCAACGTGAAGCATAACTTCTTCAGAGAGCTTAACGAAGACAAAGCAACATACTACTCAAAATAAAGAAGTGCACATATCAACCCACAGTTGCTAATGTCAGTGCACCTAGACACAGCTGCAAATTGTGACAAAACTTGGCACAAATTGCAGCAGTTTGCACATCCAATTCTTGAGAAAGCCTCTTCACCAAGCTTGACAACGGAGTGATTCTTTCCATGGTTTCACGTGAAAGGGACGTGGCCCAGTATGTGACATTTAGCACCAAAGCTGTGCCACAATTCTAGCGTAAAACTCTGTTTCAAACAAGTTTACACCATCTATAAGATTAGCAAATCTGGCCAAATATTTGTATCATGCCGTTAAAATGGATTTACTTTTCAGAGCCATTAATGCCTTCAAACAGGGGTCAGCAGGCACAACTACTCACCTGTTCTGGTCATGGCCAAGCTGAGGTCAAGTGAGGTGAAGTCTACAAACTCACAAAGAATTGTATATGGAGGTACTGAAGGATAAATCTGCAGTAGTAAATCTGAGAGTGTACAATACAAATAAGGCCTCATGCACAAGACCGTGGTGTGTTTTGCGGTCCGCAAAACACAGATGGCGTCCATGCGCGTTTCCACAATTTGTGGAAAGGCACGGAGAGCCTTCAACATAAATGCCTATTCTTGTCCGCAGACAAGAATAGGACATGTTATTTTTTTTTTGCGGGGCCACGGAACGGAGCAACAGATACAACAGCAGACGGCGTGCTGACGGCATCTTTTGCGGCCCCATTGAAGTCAATAGGTTTGCATTCAAGCCGCCAAAACGGGGGCTCGGATGCGGACCTAAACAACGGCCGTGTGCATGAGGCCTAAACCAAAGACTTGCTATTGTGGCTGATGAGGGGCCTGCAGGACAAGCCCAGGTAACCTACAGCTCCCTGTATGTGGATCGTGTTCCTCTGAGAACCTGCACCAACCATGAAAATATCAACATGCAATAAGCTTTAACTACAGTGGGATGCGAAAGTTTGGGCAACCTTGTTAATAGTCATGATTTTCCTGTATAAATCGTTGGTTGTTATGATAAAAAATGTCAGTTAAATATATCATATAGGAGACACACACAGTGATATTTGTGAAGTGAAATGAAGTTTATTGGATTTACAGAAAGTGTGATATAATTGTTTAAACATTAGGCAGGTGCATACATTTGGGCACTGCTGTCATTTTATTGATTCCAAAACCTTTAGAACTAATTATTGGAACTCAAATTGGCTTGGTAAGCTCAGTGACCCCTGACCTACATAAACAGGTGAATCCAATTATGAGAAAGCGTATTTAAGGGGGTCAATTGTAAGTTTCCCTCCTCTTAATTTTCTCTGAAGAGTAGCAACATGGGGGTCTCAGGACAACTCTCAAATGACCTGAAGACAAAGCTTGTTCACCATCATGGCTTAGGGGAAGGATACAGAAAGCTGTCTCAGAGATTTCAGCTGTCTGTTTCCACAGTTAGGAACATATTGAGGAAATGGAAGACCACAGGCTCAGTTCAAGTTAAGGCTCGAAAGTGGCAGACCAAGAAAAATCTCGGATAGACAGAAGCGACGAATGGTGAGAACAGTCAGAGTCAACCCACAGACCAGCACCAAAGACCTACAACATCATCTTGCTGCAGATGGAGTCACTGTGCATCGTTCAACCATTCGGCGCACTTTACACAAGGAGATGCTGTATGCGAGAGTGATGCAGAGGAAGCCTTTTCTCAGCTTGAGGTGGCTAAAGCACATTCGGACAAGCCAGCTTCATTTTGGAATAAGGTGCTGTGGACTGATGAAACTAAAATTGAGTTATTTGGCCATAACAAGGGGCGTTATGCATGGAGGAAAAAGAGCACAGCATTCCAAGAAAAACACCTGCTACCTACAGTAAAATATGGTGGTGTTTCCATCATGCTGTGGGGCTGTGTGGCCAGTGCAGGGACTGGGAAGCTTGTCAAAGTTGAAGGACGCATGGATTCCATTCAGTATCAGCAGATTCTCGAGACCAATGTCCAGGAATCAGTGACCAAGCTGAAGCTGCGCCGGGGCTGGATCTTTCAACAAGGACAACGACCCTAAACACTGCTCAAAATCCACTAAGGCATTTATGCAGAGGAACAAGTACAACGTTCTGGAATGGCCATCTCAGTCCCCAGACCTGAATATAATTGAAAATCTGTGGTGTGACTTAGGCTACTTTCACACTTGCGTTCAGAACGGATCCGTCTGTATTATATTGTAAAAAAAATTCTAAGTGTCAAAGTAGCCTCAGACGGATCAGTCCAGACTTTACATTGAAAGCCAATGGGGGACGGATCCGTTTGAAAATTGAGCCATAGTGTGTCATATTCAAACGGATCCGTCCCCATTGACTTACATTGTAAGTCTGGACGGATCCGTTTGCCTCCGCACGGCTGCAAGCAGCGTTCTGGTGTCCGCCTCCTGAGCGGAGCGGAGGCCAAACGCTGCCAGACTGATGCATTCTGAGCGGATCCGTATCCACTCAGAATGCATTAGGGCTGGACGGAAGCGTTCGGGGCCGCTTGTGAGAGCCTTTGAACGGAACTCAGCAAGCGGAGCCCCGAACGCTAGTGTGAAAGTAGCCTTAAAGAGAGCTGTCCATGCTTGGAAGCCATCAAACCTGAATGAACTAAAGATGTTTTGTAAAGAGGAATGGTCCAAAATCCAGACTCTCATTGGAACCTACAGGAAGCGTTTAGAGGCTGTAATTTCTACAAAAGGAGGATCTACTAAATATTGATTTCATTTCTTTTTTTGTGGTGCCCAAATTTATGCACCTGCCTAATTTTGTTTAAACAATTATAGCACACTTTCTGTAAATCCAATAATAAACTTCATTTCTCAAATATCACTGTGTGTCTCCTATATGACATACTTAACTGACATTTTTTATCGTAACAACCAACGATTTATACAGGAAAATCATGACTATTAACAAGGTTGCTCAAACTTTCGCATCCCACTGTATAAGGTCTAAAATGACTGAAAAAAAACACAACTAAAAACACCACTAAAATGTATACACAAGAAGGAGGCTGAAGGGTGAGTCCATAAGAAATTACAGTACAGTGCTTGTGTAGCAGGAAACAAAATCAGCTCCGAGTTCAGGGCATGGTGCAGGTTCTGTGCAATGAAATTTGTCACAGAGAGTAAAGCTGCACCTGACCTTAGTGTTGTATTACACCAACAGATTATATCTGACCAATATCTGTCCAATCAGCCCAATAGTTGGTGTGCATAACAAAACATCTGTGTGATTGGTCAGAAAATCTGTCAGATAATCTGTTGGTGTAATACAGGCCTTACTCTTAGAGGTCCATTGGAGAAATGGCAGTGTTAGTCCCCCAAACCAAAGTAACCTCCAAAAAGAAACACACACATAAGCAGGCACCCCAGTATCCATCACATGCCTTCCTGCAGAAGCCACCACACAATGGACACTCCAGTAGCTTTGTCATTGAGTTGTACTGTACGCTGGATAATTGCAGAGGGATTTTCCCTGTAATAAAGATCTGGGACAGATAGGGCAATTTCTGGAGCAAATAGTTCATCAGAGGGGAAAAAAAAAAAAAAATTATATATATTTTTTTTTTTTTACTTTTAGGCTGACCACAGCGCAGCTGTCCCAAACTCACTGCACTATAGATTGCCATGATGCAGGGAGCTCATGTCAGATAAGCTGCGGTCAGTCCGGTAAAATAAGGTCATCACGTGGACCGCGTTTCACGCACTACACATAGGC